>NW_028324307.1:13020000-13087500 GCF_058129835.1 Hydra viridissima | reverse complement strand
AGTCATGCAGAGGGTAAAGATACTAAAGGTCCTGGGGCTAAGCCATAACTGCCATCATCAAACGAACCAAAAAAATATATATATTTTAGATGATTCTAAAAATTAAAAATTATGAGGATAATTTGAATTTCATAAAAAGATTTTTATATATTAAAACTATTAAATTACAGAAATGAAACTAAATAGTATAGGAGTAAATAATATAGGAGTAGATGGAAGATATTAGAAATTAAATGAACTTTAAAAAAGAATTTTCTTTATTATTAGTTAGTATACACCCTAAAACTGATGCATAGCTGAAATTTGTTTTGGGAAAAAGGTGGGAAAAAAGTTGCTGATCTGTAAACAGTCAGATATACATTTTGTAGTAACGTTGGTTATTTAGGTTTCGATGGACTAAATAAATTTAACAGCATGTAAAATACACGAAATGGATGAAAAAATGAATGAAAAAACTTCATAACCATTTGAAGGATTAAATTCGTCTCCAAACTTTTAATTTTATAAATGATTTGTATTAACTAAATATGTAATATAGATAGAAAATCGTAGGGTAGGGTGGGGCAAGATGAACCGTGGGGCAAGAAGTCTTTTTGCTTTTGTGAGAGTATCATAGAATATTAATGTTTTATTCCTCTATTATACTATTGATAAAGTTAAAAAGTATCGTGGAATAAAAAATGTTTTTAATATTACTGTTAGTTGAGGTTTAAATCGGTTTATAACTTTTTGGAGTATTTTGTTAGTAAGTTGCTTCTAATTTCGAATGTTTATTGGATTGGCAATACTTATGCGATTAAGGTAAGAAATGTGTTGTTTTATAGAGAATTCATCCCACTATAACATATAGTAAAGAAATTTTATAACTGAGCAATAAAATTAATTTTATTTGTATTAAACTTGCACTCACTACAGACGAGGCAAGATGTCCTCGATTACGTGGGGTAAGATGCCCTCAAAGGGCTTCTTGCGTCATGGTTTTACAGAATTTCTACCATTTTTAAAAGGTGTTTAGAACATATTAGTGTTTACTAATTTAGTTATTGACAACGTTTATATGTTGGTTTATATGTTGATAACTATTATGCATATTTATAGATAGCTTTTTAAAGTAATTTTATATATTAAGTAAATGTTATAATGTGTATGCTAAGTAAAATGAAGCTATATCACATGCAATTGCTGCAATTCAATGCATATTTGTAAAACTTTTACAAATATGCATTTGCATTCAGCTGAATGAAGTTGTATTACATTCAATTACTTATCAGCAATTGAATGTAATACAACTTCATTTATTATTACAGGGAAGTAATACAATTTTTAGTAAAAGGAGCTGTGTTTAGCTTGTAACATATTATTAATAATTGCAACATCATATTATTAATAATCTTGAGTAATTTTGTATGTACCTGTAACTTTAGTAAGTTCTTATTTAACTCAAAGAGAGTTAATTTATGGATGTTATGCAATGTATAAAGTAATAATGTATTAAATAATTTTATAATACTGTGTATGTGTTTGTATGTTCATATAATTAACATTTTAAGGTTTTAATATTTCTTTAGATACATATTTAAATATTACAAATAATGGTGAGAAATTATGTGCGAAAAACACAGAGAGGTGCAGCAAATAATAGAATAAAGTCAGCATTAGTTGCAATCAAGATGGGCTGCAGTCTAAAGAATGTTACATCAGAATTTAGTATTAACAAAAAAACATTACAGCGTCATCGAGATGGAAAAGTAAAATTAGCTGGTGGTTTGTCTCTGGGTGGAAAATCTCCTGTTTTTAGTAAAGAATTTGAATTAAAGATTGTTACACAAGTTCAGATTATGGAAAGAGCATTATTCGGCTTGACAACAATAGATGTGCGTCGCCTAGCATATGATTTTGCAAAACAAATGGGAATTGACAATCCTTTTAATAAAGATTCAAAAATGGCTGCGAAGATTCATGTCTCGCAATCCACAACTTTCTATTCGAACTCCACAAGCCACCAGTATAAGCCGAGCCATTGGCTTTAATAAACCAAAAGTAAATCAGTTTTTTTCAGTATACAAGTTATTATTTGAGGAACATAAGTTTTCAGCCTAATAGCTCTGGAATATGGATGGAACTGGAATCACAAATGTCCATTAGCCAGGAAAAATAATTGCAACGAAAGGCAAACGCAAGTTTCAAAAATGACTAGTGGAGAAAAAGGTGCTACTGTGACAGTTGTGTGTGCAATGAGTGCAAGTGGTGCTTATGTCCCACCATTATTTATATTTCCCCGTAAGCGAATGACTGATAAGCTGGCTGTTGGTGCACCTTCAGGCTCAATTATTAGAGTTAGCTCCAGTGGATGGACTGATTCATCTTTATTCATTGAATGGTTAACACATTTTGTTGCTGTGACTCATGCATCTAAAACTAATGAGCAATTAATTGTACTTGATGGTCATCACAGTCACAAAACACCTGAGGCCATTAACTTTTGTCGTGACAATGGGATTCATCTCATAACTCTTCCACCTCATTGTACACACAAGATGCAACCTTTAAATCGTACATTTTTTAAACCATTGAAAGTTGCCTACAATACAGCAGCAAGCAACTGGATGTTATCACATCAGGGGGGTGAAATTTCATTTTTTGACATGGCAGGTATTTTTGCAACTGCCTACAACTTTACTGCAAACATTGACAAAGCAATCAATGGGTTTAGATGCCCTGGTTTATACCAAATAAATGACCTTATTTTTAACGATGAAGCCTTTGACGCAGCTTTGATCAGTAATGAAGCTGAGCCATTGGAAATCTGTTAGCAATCTAGTGAATTGTCTAATTTGCCTCTTGTTGCACCTATACAGTTGCCAAATGTCATGAGCACAATATTTACTGCTGCAAAATTGAAGGCTGTTGATAATGCAGATTTGTTGATGAGTATGTTGGCTTTAAGTCTCCCTTAAAAATTTTGGAAAAGATTTCTCTGCGTATCAAAATTCCTGTATTAAGACAATGAAAGAGAAAGTCAGAGTCAGCTGAAAATCTTACTTCTTTACCTTTCAAGAAGCAACTAGAAGAGCATGAAAACAATGTAAAAGAAAAGCAACAAGCAGTCATAGTGTGTAAAGAAAAAGCTGCACTTAATAAAATGATCAAGCAAAAAATGAAATCAATAAGTTTAAAGACAAAAAAGGTGAAGAAGCCTGAAAAGCAGAAAGCAGAAAGACCTAATGGAATAAAGAAACAAATGAAAAGAAAGAAAGATATGGTTTCTGCCTCTGAAAGTTTTATCACTGATACAACTCTATGCACCATATGCTCTTGTCCATAAAATATGCCACCATTTGATAATTGGACACAATGTACTAAATGTACATCTTGGTACCACTTTTCATGTGGTCCAGAAGATTCAGACTTATGCTACTACTGTGAATCATAATCATGTATATGTTATTTGAATATTTATGTTAGTGATATAAATTAAAAAGAAGTTGTTTATCTTTAAGACAATTGCATAGAATAATTGCAGTGTTTATACTTCAGTTATTTAAATAAAATGTAAAGGGTTTTAATAACGAACTATTAATAGCTTTTATTCTAACTGATAGTAATTTTTAACAACTGTTTTAAAGGTTTGGGGCAAGATGCACTCCTTGGAGCATCTTGCCCCAAACGGCTGGGGCAATATGTCTCCTTCCACAATTATTAGTTTTTTTAAATTTAAAGTTTATCACCAGTAATAAAGTAGTTATTTTGTCTCACCAATGTCTTCTCTTATAAGTAAACTTTGATATTAAAAAGAAAATGTAAAAGCATTTGTTATATACGCTAAAGTTTGTTAAGGGGGCATCATGCCCCATCCTACCCTACTTGACGATTTTTATAACTTCATTTGATTATAGGAACGTGATTAGCGGTGACGTAGCCTAGTATAATTTGAAAAACTTGAAATCAACAAGAAGCACTATTTGATTATAGAAATTTTTTAAATTATAAATTTACGAAACTTAATTGTTTATATCTAAAAACAAGAATATCACAATAAGAGTATAACAGCCAACTTTGGTATAGTATAAGCCGGCCGCTTCTTTTTTTTGAAAAATATATCCTCCGAAGTTAAAAATTTCTTCCAAAAGTTTCAAAAATAACTTAAAAAATAAAAAAAAAACAGCAACAAAAAACAAACAGAAAAACGAGATTCAAATGCAACATATACATAAATATATATAATATATGCATAAAAATTTATAATATATGCATAAATATATATAATATATGCATAAAATATATATGACGAGTGCATAAAATAAAAATAGAAAAGTCTTGCGTGAAATTGAGTTTCAAAAATCAAATTTTTTTTTCATTTTGCATTACAAAGAAAACCTGATAAAAAAGATCAGTTTGTCAAATTTAAATACCTCATTAAAAAAACCGTCATTTTAAAAAAGTAACGTCACTTAAAAAAACAGAACTATACGTGTTGCTCACTTAAAGACAATCAAATTCCTCGGAACGTAATTTGGATATAAGTCAGCAAATTCTAGAGAAATCAAGCGTAAAATTAATTCTGAAATTTCACATATATAAATGTCTAATAGAAAACAATATACATATATATATATATATATATATATATATATATATATATATATATATATATATATATATATATATATATATATATATATATATGTATTTGGTTTGAACTTATTTAGTTTAAACTATATATATATATATATATATATAACAAAAGTAAAAGCAAAATGATTAAACAAAATTAGATAAATAAAAGAAGTAAGTACAGAATTATTAAAAAAAATTACCAATATCAAGTGAGCATTCATGTCGTTTAAGAGACAACCGTGCTTGCAACTTCATAAAAGCTGTCTTTATGCTCGTGTACATGACGAGCCTGGATTGAACGACATAATACTTTTGGAACAAAGCTGCTTTCTTTTTAACGTAAGCGTTGCAGTCAATGACTTTTTTGAGCGAAGACTTCACGTCTATCGACTTTGTAATGATGCTTTGTAATTTCTGAAGATTTTCGTTCAAAATTAGCGTAGCATCAATACTTCTGTCACAAGTAGAAGCTGTAACAGTTCAAAAATCATTAAGTTAGTTTTTCAAGTCAATAGATAAACAAAGCATGTCATAGTTGTAACGAGCAGTGAAATACCTTTTGAATGCCAACCAACCCACTTTCGCAGATTTTGAAACCATTCATCAATGCTATCTTCAAAAGTGATAGATGCATCATCCATATTTTCCCACTTTTCACATTCAGTTGACTTTAAAACTTTTATTTCTAAAGAAAACAACAAAACAAACAGCGTAAGAATATCTTTTATTTAAAAAGCAAATGGTCAAAATATTTCTCCTGAATCATAAATTACAAAAAATGAAATAAAAAAAATTACTCCACTTTAAAATTGTCAACTAAAAGAAACAAAAAACTGAGTAACAAACTTTCATTACTTAAGAGTGTTGCTAAAATATATGTTATGACTCATAAATTATCAGTTAACAAATAAATGAATTACTGTTATCGCAATATTCTGAGTTGCAAAGTTCTTCTCTTTCTAATTCTCCGACACAGATATCAGGTCCAAATCTCTCGCACCTTCTTGTAAACGAAATCTTTCCCTGTTTCTGATCACTCTTACACAACTGAGTACATGGACCCACCTGCTCCCATGAAGTCCAAAAGCTTTTTTCTAAATTATCATCACATACATGATGTTTCAAAAACACAAAACATCGCAGAAAACTAAACTCCTTCTAAATGCCACGTACAATAAAAAAAGTCAGAAAGAAATATAAATTGGTAGGAAGCCTTTTAGATGAACTTTTTGCAAATATTTTTAAGAACGCACAATATGTTAACACAATATGTTAACTGAAAAACTTCATTAACTTACGATAACAATGCTGTAGAGTAGAACTAGTCACATTATCTGCGTAATAACCATCATTGCATTCGCACGAGTAACTGCCATCTTGGTTAAGACATTTGGAATTTTGAGGACAAATATTTTCAACTTTGCACTCATCCACATCTGAAAACAAAAACATGCATGATTTGTATGTATCATTTATAAATACACACATTCAAGCGGCAAAAAAAAAAAAAGATGAGATCACTTCTTAATCGATTGTTAATATTCATTGCTTTCTTTTACGCTTAGTGTCATTTTTCCCAACTTTACTAAGACTAAGCGAAAACTAAAATTACAGTATTAAAAGAATTCCCTACTCATTCCCCCCCCCCCCCCCCTACACACACCTCATTAATCGATTGTTTTGACATCTTAATCGATTGATTTACATTTAACTTGTCGACAAATTCAAAAAAAAAGATTTTTTGGTTTGATTTTCTGGTTGAACAGAAGGAAACTTTTTTTTTAAAAAAAAAAAATTATAACAGTAATCTTTTTAGGAATTTTTTTGTTACCCTAGTTTTTTTATAATTACTGCTTCCTTAGAAACCATTTTTTATTTTGGTTACGAAAGATATTTTTTTTATTTGATCTATTACATCACAAAATTATGTTCATGACAAATCGGCTTTTTTCAATATGCAAAAATATGTTCATGACATATTGGCTTTTTGTTACATTCTGAAAAGGTTAGGTTATTTAGAGTAAAGATAATAATTGATGGGAAACTGTTACATGAAAAAATTTAAAGATGTTTCACTGAATAATCTTTGAAAAAAAGTCGTCCCTTAAACTTCTTAAAGATCCGTCACACAAATACTGACCTGCTGAAACACTAACTTTTAAATGAGCAAGCCGTTTACAAAAAAGTCCATTTCAAATAAGTTTACGTCTTAAAACTCTTCAAAGTCTAAAAAACCATCTGATGTCAATTCTTTATCTGTGTATGACAGTTAAACTATCGTTCATACTGATCTTACAAAGGTTTCCTCCTAGTATAGATTTATCATCTCCTATAAATGCTTCAAAATTTCAAAACATATCCACACTAAATCAAAAGATAAGCGTTTGCTAAAAAATTGCGCAACTTGAAGATCCTGACAATATTGAGCTAATAAATGATGGCTTAGGTAGAATTATGCTTGAGTAGCTTTTACAGTTGTTGAAACGTGACAAAGTCGTGGAAATCTTTCAAATGTTGATGTTGTTTTTGTTTTTTCTGTAAAAATAAGTAAGGTCGATGATGTCAAAAGTTTAGTATGTCAAAAAATCATGTCATACATTCATGAAACATAAAAAAACATGTGTTGGTACTAAACTGTTAAATGAGTAGTACAAATTGCTTTCATCGCGTTCTGTGTTAAAAAGTTAGAAATTGATGTAACGAAGTTTTCGGGAATGGATATAAAGTTAAAAGGGAGCAATGTATCGGACATGTTTAGGAAAGGATGGGTATTGGTCTAAAGTAATTTAAAAGGAAGAACAAAGGTCTAAAGTTAACAAACAAAAAGACAGTTGCAATAGGCTTAAGATGTTGGTAAATTGCAAATTTATCATGGGAAGCAATCCATAACGACAATGGAAATCTTATCTTAATGCAGAATGCTGTGAGGGCTATTTTTAAAGGTTTGATTCAGGGCAGTTCAAAATCTATTGATGAACAGCATTCTCTTTGTCCAAAGCATATTGCACTTGGTGTATGTATTGGAGAAACTGATCACAGTATGACACTAACAAAGGACTTCCAAATTCATTAGTTGATCTTTTACAAACTCTTTTCTAAATCTTACAAGCAGTAACCACCTTAACTTTCTTATCTTACTTTTCTTAAGGTTGTGTTCAAGCTTTCTTAAGGTTGTTTGCTAGATCTCACATAAAATCAGAATGAATCTGTGAATGGAGTTCATAGGTGAAAATGTCCAAAAACTAAACTTTGTGGTCGAACTTAACTTACTAACAGTTGCAGAATTTTTGCAGCAGTTTGATGGTAATGGTATTGGATTACCAATCTCTATAAACAACCCTACTCCTGTTTAGAAATGAGATATATATAAATTAAGTTTGCTGCAAATTTATTGGTTGAAACCTCCTTTCTAAATCTTACAAGCAGTAAGCTCCTTAAATGTTGTATGCAAAGTCTCAAATAAAATTAGAACAAATCTCTGAATGGAGTTCATTGGTCAAAATGTCCTAAAACTAAAACTTTGTGTTTGAATTAAAACTGAACAGTTTCAGAATCTATATCTGTTTAGAAATGAGAAAGCATTTGTTTTAAGTTTGCTGCAACTAAAATACTTGAAAAAACTAGAAATAGGTGTTGTCAGCTGCAAGCTCATGAAAAATCTCAGATCAAGGAAACAGTTTATCTTGCCATACAAAGTTTCATTTTCTTCTTTACATTTTTTTTAATTAGATGCTATGAAAAGATTTAAGATTTTCAGGTTTAAAATTTATTCAAAAAGAAAACACCATATAACAGAATACATATATTTTCTTTTTTTATGAAGAAATTTTAGGTTTAGTTATGAAATACATTATCAGCTATGGGCATGCTAAACTTTTTCCTTATTTACCTAACTATATATTTTTAGAGCAGTTTAACATATGTTTACATGTTTTTGATTGCTTTTTTGATGAGTCATGTGACAAAATGTGTTCTATCAAAATTTTTGACAAAATCTTCAATGAGAGAGATGTTTTTACAAGTTTCTAAAAATAACATAATATTATTAAATTACTGTTTTTCAAAAAAAAAAAAAAAAAAAAAAAAAACACTGCTCTTTTTAGTTTAAACATTTCATTAAAATTTTAAACATAAATCCAGATTGATATTTTACATGGAATGTACAAAGCAGATTTTTAAGTTTTCTTTTATAAATAACATATTTTTAAAAACCTGTTTTTAGAGTTTTACCCCCTAAAACATAAATTTTTTAAATAAAAAATCCTGCTTTTCATTAAAAAAAGAAAAATTGATTGATTGCTATACAAAAATGTTTCAAAGAGAATTTTCCCTGTTTCAACCAATATTGTGCACTACATTTTTTTATTTTGTTAAGTGACCCCTGATTCTAATTAACAAAACTTCTGAATTTTTTTTTTTTTTAGTTTAGTTCAACTCTAAAAACTTCATTTTCTTAGGTAAATTGAAAAACATGGTGAATAATAGAGAAAAATGTTGTTGCTTTCTGGAATATATTATATCACCACCATTAACATTCATTGTTTTAGTTTTTGATCTACATTATAAATCTGGACATCTGTAATGGGCATTCCAAGAATGCCACTCCTGCACTGTTAAAAATTCATGGAATCATATTTAGTATGCTTAAATACAAACACATATAAACATAAATGACAACATACATAAACAAATACACAAATCAAATACATACACATGTATTCATGAGTAACAACAAATTACCTTCACATTGACCCATATCATTTTTAACAAAACCAACAGCACACAAGCATTCAAAACCTGTTTCATTGCCAATACATCTTTCACCGGACGGACATGTTGACATATTTGCATACACAGCACAATCATCCAAAGCTAATGTAAAAAAAAAAAAAAAAATAAAAAAACATTGCTTTATGTATTCTACCTGACTGTGTTATTTTAATTGATGAAACGTATTTACAAAAGAATGTCCAATATCATGGAGGAAGTGTGATTGGTGCTGATGATGATGGTAATTTCCATTCTGATATAGTTTTGTTCATGGTGGTTAGCCTTAAAGAATTGAAGCCCTTTGTTATTAAGGCCTATCCAGAACTTTGAACTTCTGGTTCTTTGATTAGTCAGATGTAGAAAAAACATTTGAAACTTTACATAAACTTTCTTTCAATGCATGATCTAAAGTAACTGACAATAAGGGCAATCAAATCTTGTGAAGACCCAAAACTGCTTAGGACATATAGAATCTTATCACAGGAAATGAATTCTGTTTACTCAAAGTTTTCACTTTCAGTTTTTTCAGTTTTTTTAAAGAGTTTTCACTTTAAAGGAATTGTTCAACAATCTGAACAATAGCATTAGCAATCTTGCAACAACATGCAGCAGAACTGGTTCCGGCTGTTGAGAAAGGTCACCATCTGGTTTCTGTGATGATTTTGTGGGGAGTCACTAATGATGAGGTTGCCAAGCTTATTTTTTATGAAACAGAAGTAAAAACTCATGCAAACCTGTATCAACCCGATGTTTTGGAATAGGTTGAAAAGCCTACTAACATGACATTATTTGCAAACAAGCCTTAAACATTCAACAAGATTCTATTCCAAAGACAAAATCAACTGAAGGTTAGTTCAAAAAATAAAAAAGGTCTGCAGTTTATTTCAGCAGATTAGTGACCATTGAGTTGCCCAGGAATTAACCAAATGAGATACTTATTGTGGTCTATGTTAGAGGGACCTCAAATATTGCGTCTCTAAACCATGCTCTTTTCTAAGTAAAAGACAATATTCCCAATCATGAGGTGCCTACTAGGTATAAAAACTCTATAAATACTCTACAAATATTTCAATTTTAACTACACCTTACCTTTACAAACACCTTCTACACTTTGGTACCCTGGTTCACAAACACATGTAACTCCAGGGCCGACATTGTTTATGCATAATTCATGAAGTTTAGTGCAAGGGTATGGTAACAAACTTTTACATTCATCAATTTCTAAAATCAAGAAAACGTTTATTATCAAGAAACTATATAATTAATAAAGTTGATTAAATATGAAGCATAATGTTTTGTCATGAATTGAATATTGAATGAGTTTAAAAGTTATCATAGCATTTACCTTCACAAAGTGACAGGTGATTCATGATGTAACCTTCTTCACACAAACAATCAAATCGACCAGGGCTTACCATTGAGCAGTTAGAATTAATTGGACAAACAGATTCCAAAGAACAAAGGTTAATCTCTGTAAAGCAAAACAATAGCAATAATACAAACAGTTGCAAATAAAAAATTATATCAATATTTGTAAATTTAAAAAATTGTTGTGATATCCAAAAATTGAATTAAATTTAGTGAGTAAACAAAACTTGCTGGTGGAAAATGTAAAACTCACCTTCACAACTATGTGTACTTGTATTGAATTCAAAGCCAGCCATACAAATACAATCATATGAGCCTTCAGTATTTTTACAGTGCGCATTCTCTCCTTTGCACCATTTAAGGCATTCATTGATGTCTGAATATAACAACTTTTTTAGAAAAGGTTTAAAAACAAAAATATGGAAAAAAATTTTTTTTTTTTTTGCAATCAAACAATCTCTTTGAACTAAGATAAAAAGAAAATCCACTAACCTATGCAGATGTTATCTGCAGATAAGTCCCAGCCAGAAGGACAAGAGCAATTGTATGTTCGATTACTTTGAAGGACATTCTCATTTTGACAAATTCCTCTCACAGGATCACACTTGTGCATGTTGGTTTTACATTCATCATAATCTTGACATATATCAGCAGCTGCATTATATAAAGAGCCTACTGGACACTGACACTGAAATGTTCCATAGCCATTGATACAGGTGGCATTTTTACAATAGTTCTCACATTCATTTACATCTAAAAAATTTCAAAAATAACAATATAAAAAAAAAAATTTTTTAAATTAAGAAGAAGCAAATAACTAATACAGATAATAACCTACCCACACAACTCTTTTGATCCTCGCCTAGTTTCCATCCATCATTGCAAGAGCATTTGTAACCACCTTCTGTATTTATGCATTTGCTGTTCAACCAATTGCAGTTGTGAGTTCCTGATGCACAGTCATCAATATCTAAAGAAAAATAAAAAAAGACTTTAGTAACAATTTCAATAATTAGAAAAATTGGAGGTTGAGGGAGAAACTAATTGAAAAAATTTGAAAGACTAATAAGCAACAAAAGTAAACATCTTACCTCCACAAGTTAAGAAGTTATCAAAAGATATGTAACCATTTTTACAAAAGCATTTTGCATAAGTTGAGTTGACTACTTTGCACATTTGGTTTTTGTATGAAAAACATGAGAGAGCACCACATAGAGCTGATAAAATTAAAAATGACATTTATATTAATATAGCTATTAAGATAAAATGTAAATACAACAATAGAATGAAGTGTTAATATACACAAATGATATTTCATTTAGCAATTAAGATAAACACATTTTTTCAAGTTTTATTTTACAAATAATTTTCATATAACTTAAATAATCTTGAAATAATATACATTTAACTAAATTGATTTAGTGATGAAGTGAATACTTATTGAGACACTACTCAAAAAGAATTTTTATGTACCAAAATCTCAAAAATCAAAATTTAATCAACACAAAACTTACAATCAGGATCAACTGTAACTATAGGTGGATAATAAGGTGAGCTCAAGAGGCTACCATTATATGTTATAGCTTGAAGAAATGAGGTATAAGTCTCTCCTTCATTCAGAGCAAAGCTCTCATCTTAAGATAATGAAAGTAAATAAGTATCAAAGAGCAGCTTGTGATACACTAAGCTAAATCTGCTTTTAAAAAAAACAAACAATAATGAGAATTTTAGTTACAGATTTCTGAATCCCTTCGATAGCGATTGGATTTTGAATTTGATGCACCAATCATGAATTTCTTATCTTTTGTAGTAACTCGACCAACTCGATAGCATCCATCAACATGATTATCTATATCTTCACTAGTATATTCATTTGGTGCTTTTTTAGGGCGTATTAAGTTGAGCAGTTTTTGAAGAATAACGTAAATAAAGCTAAAAAAATATTTTAATCAAATTTGAAACTGATATTTTCTTTTAGCTTTCACATTTTTTTAAAGTTTTTTTTCATTCATTCAATTAATATCCTCTAGCAAGCTATCCTAAAACTGATACTCAGTAGGAGCAAAAGCTTTAGGCATACAAATACACACCTTAAAGGAGCAACTAGTTAATGCTGGATAAAAATGTCAACATCAAAGAATGAATAGAGAGAACAGATGTCACAATTCAACCAATTGTGTCATTTGCAGCTTTGATGAAACCATCATTTTAGTTTTTAATGCTGCAATAAAATCAAAAGTCCTTAAATGAATATTACTGTAGCACTAGGGTGTTCCGAAAAAACTGTTTTTTGGTGATGGGTCGCCTATAAACCCTAGATTTCAAATATCAGCCTGAAATGTTAATCTTAAAACTTGTCCCAAGTCCTCTGAGAAAATTTTTTTTTTTGGTTTTTCAAAGATTTGTAATTATTTTTTGTCTATAACTTTTTGTAAGTAAACTCAGTTTTAACTTTTATTTTACAAAAGTGTTCAGAAAAAAAATCATAGACCATGATAGCAAGTTTAATATGGGGATTAAAATATAAATATTACTCATTTTTCACTTTTATTGGTATTTTTAATTACATGAAGAGCTATAAGAACTATTGAAATATAAACATGAACAACCAAGTGCAATTTTAAAATCAATTATGTTCATGTTGCTATGAAGATAACCTTAAATCAGCTAGAAGAGTTTTTTTTATATTGCACATTAAGAAGAAGCTGATATTGTTCAGTGAGAAAGATTTAAGATTTAAAGTTTTTATATGCTTTAAAGGATGGAAAAAAAAGTCATTTTAGGTTGACAAAGATTATACAAGAAAATTGCAAAGTTATAAAAAAAAAGAAACAATCAAGTGAAAAGTAGGCAAAAAAAAAAGTAGTGGAATTGAACTAGACACTGGGTTTTTCAAAAACTTTGTGTCACTGATATCGTCAAGAAAATAGGGCCATGATAGAATATGAAATCAAATCATTGTTTGTGGCTCCTGAACTTTGTGTTTTGCACTGGGATGGGAAAGTAATAGAAAATCCTTACAAGAAACAGTCAGATAGACTAGCAATACTAATTTCAGGAACAAGGTAAATTGTTAGGCATTCAAGAACAAGGTAAATTGTTAGGCATTCAAGAAATAGTGAATAACACTGGATCAAGTAAAGCCACAACTACATTTTCTCTTGTACAGCAATGAGATTTAGCAGATAATATAGTTGGATTTTCTTTTGACACAACTGCTTCAAACTCAGGGTGGCAGAATGGTGTTACCCTAAAAATTGAAATTCTATAAGAAAAAAAGTCGTTTTATTTTGCATGCAGACATCACATATTGGAAAGACTGCAGAACGCAGCCTGGCAAGCGCTATTTTGACATACTCACAGCCCAAATAATGATTACTTAAACAACAAGGATGATTTCAAATACTTAGATGCCAAAGTCAGAAATATGAAGCTACAGCAAGATTCTAGCATTTCTTTTTTCAAAGATCAACTCAAGAATAACGATTTCTTACTAAGAGATGATTATAAAGAATGCACAAAACTTATGTTAACTCCAGAGGTGTAATTGGCGCAAGCCAATACACACCTCTGGAGTTTCCCCAATATAAAGAGGTACCTTTTAGCAGTGTGTATTTGAGTTTCCCAATATACACTGCTAAAATGTACCTCTTTAGAGATTCCATGGAGTAAAATGAGGAAACTGCTGTGAAGCTAAGAGATATGTCTTTTTAATGCTCTTGTGTATATCAAACACTGGTTAGCATGCCCCATTGGAGTTTACGCTCCTTCCAATAACTTGATTTTTTTCAATGAGTTGCAGGACTTCAAAGTCATTAACAAGGAAATATCTGAAAGGACCTCAAAAATATTTAAAAATTATTTTTGGTATTTAACCAAGGGGATTGCTTTTTTTTCTTTTTTTTTTCAAAAAAATTATCTGACAATCAAAAAAAGAATATTGTTAAGAAACTCCAATCTTATAAATGTGGTGAACTGAAAAAAGGTGCTCCAACCTTTCCTGTAGTGACAAAAAATACAAAAATTTAATCATTGATTAGACAAAACTCTTACAACCAAAGAGAGAGCTTAATGAGTAATTGGATGAAAAAATGTAATTGATTATTTTATTATCAAATAGACATAGTGCTAGATCAGATTTAACTTTCTCTTTTCTTCAGTTCAAAGAAGTTTGACTCTTTCTTACTCCCTTATACTTACTTCCTATACTTGTACGTTAAACAAAAGAGCTTTTATATTAATTCTAGCCAAAAGATGATACAAATGGAAAAAAACCTGCTAGAAAGTTTTGTGTTTTCAAAACTTCATTGAAATTGAGTTCATTAATAAAGTCGTTATAGCAGTTGGTTTGAGAAAACAATTATAACTTTTTTTTTTCTTACTTTAACAACATTTTTTCTGTGCATTTTTTACATGCACATACAAAACATGTACTTGATAAAGCTGAATGAATGAAAATGTAATAAACTACTGAACTTGTTAGTGACATAAAATGTTAAGGAATATCTTTCTTAGCATTCAAAAGTATAATCGTCTAATCAAAAAAGAAGTAAATCAATAAAACAAACTTTATTTCTTCTTCATCTACATCTTCAAATGGCAGTATAGTAATTACAAAAGATGTTGAAGTGATACTTGAAGGAGGAGGGCCTACAAAACAAAATTAACTTTCAAAATTGCTTTTGAAATGTTTAAAAAAAAAAAAATTAAAACACTGGACATTCACAAATAGTAAAAACTCAGAAAAAAAATACCAGAGCAGCTGTCATAAGTTTCACTCAAAACCCAATCTCCGCTGCAAGAGCAATTAAAACTGCGGAAGGTATTGTTGCAAACACCATAAGTCCAGTTGCAAGCTTTGTCTACAACACACTCATCAATATCTAAATGTAACAAACTGATTTTCTAATCTAAAACTTATATGATAAACTTCACTGAAGTTCTACATATTTTTAATTATAAAATAAATTTTATTGGGGGTCACAGGGTAGAGGGAGAGGGGAGTTGCAAAAAAAAAAAAAAATATATTGTAAGACTCTATTGATCAGTCTTTATGCTTGCAACAAAATTTAGAAAGAACTACATATTCATTATTGACTTTTCTTGAGGCATCAACAAGAAAGTCATTTTTAAAATGACAAAAAACTTTTTTGAGGCTGTAAAGCTTCTTTTTTTTTTTTGTAATGAAAAGAAGTATCTTCATAGTACTTATGATGGCAATGAATCGCTACTTAACTTTCATTTATGAGAAAGAGCCTCAAACTTTTATTATAATTGAAAGCTACCATTGCAAGACTAAGACTCAAATTATCATATATACTGATGCCAATGGCAATTTAAAGTCCAGAGAGGAAACCTACCCAGTCACTTCATATACCAACTTAAAATTGTTTAATTTTAGGACTTGATGAGATGTCTCCAATTGCATAATTTGCTTATATTCACTCCAATTCCAAACTCAATTGGTTTAAAAGAGAATAATAATGGGTCTTAATGGCAACTATCTTTTTTTGGATGAGGAAATCTTTCTTTCAACTTGCTAATCTCTTAGCTCTATCATGGCCATACAGATGGTTACTAGATGATAACAAGCAAATTCTTGAGCATTCAAATTCACTAAAAACAATTTCCTTATTTTTTACATACAAAATTTTGGAAACTGTAAAAATAAAATTGTTTACTTCAAATTTCAATTTTTATCAAAAAATATGTGTTTTTTGTGATACTGTTGAAGATAATTGCATAAGCTAAGTTTATATATGCAAACTTGTCTAAATAACGTAGTTCTCACACAAAAGTTTGTGAGAGAACTACATTAGAGTTAATATTTTGGGAATACCTTAGGGTTTGATTTTATTGACAAGAAGTATCAGACTTAATGAATTTAAAGAATTACCTAATAGATAAATCTAAAAAAAAAAAATGACAAGAAGAGCCTTAGAGAATCATTTTTAAAGATTTTAAAGATATTTATTCTTCTTGGCTGCAACTAAGCTTTTGCCACTTTCTATTGTTTGTGAAATGCAACCTTCGCTGGAAAATCAGATAGAAGTTTTTAATCAGTTGTCCCTTAAGTTTCAGCTTTTTGTATTAGATGAGACACAGCTAAATTGGTTGCCTTGAATACACTATGGATGCATTGGTGAGTTAGGTATTTTAAGTTTAATTACTGAGTTTTAGTTTTATGAGGTATATTGCTTGAACCACCTGTCTTTAAAATGAAATTTAATCACAAAATTTAAAGTTATCTAAAATTTTTCTAAATCTAATAATAAATCTAATTTCAATGAACATTATGATGACAAACTTTTACTTGTTAAAACAAACCAAATTTTAATATTGTAAAAAAACTCAAACAATACTTTATGTACTTGTATAGTAACTCTATGTATAAAATAGTGGTTACTGTCTGATCACAAAACCAAATATAATCAAACACATAAAAATTCAAGAAATAATTTCATTAAAATAAGAAAAATAAACCCATCATGTGCTACAAAAACTAAAAACACCTACTAAAGCTTTTGCATTTCTTTTGTTACAAAACTTACCAACACAACTTGTTCCATTTAACTGCAGCCCATCCTCACACGAGCATCTGTAACTTCCTATTGTATTTTTGCATATACTATATTGCCAGTTGCAAGTAGTTGCACACTCATCAATATCTAAATTGTTCCAAAGTTCATAAAAAAGTTAATAAAGAAACAGCTTTGATAAAATGATTTATAAAAACATAACAATAGTTTTTAAAACTTGATATCAATTTTTTTTATATTGCATTATTACTATTTACAAACTGCACAGTTTTTAAAAATAACTTCATATGTCTTATACTTAAAGTCTACTAAACTGTATGGCCAGTTACATTAAACATTATTATATATAATGTCTTGACTTTCATAAAAGTCTAGTTTGCATGTACTTTGAGTTGGAAGTCACAAAATCTTTTCAATTAAACAAAAAAAAAAATTCTTTTCAACAAAAAAAAAGTAAGAAATTCAACTTTGATTGCAAAACGCTATTTTTTAACGTTCAAACAATAAAAAATTATTAAATAAAAAATAAAATGTTAAAAAATGAGTTGACACTTTACCGATGCATTCAGTTCCTTTGGCATTTAATTTGAAGCCACTGTCACAACCACATTCATAGCTTCCATCAAGATTTTTGCATTTGTTATTTGGCCAGTTACAAGTGTACTTACATTCATCAATATCTAAATTAAAAGTGAAACAAAAAAGAATCAAAACAGAGCTTGAAGATTAATAGTGATTTTTAAGTTATAAAGAGAAGAAAGGTTAAGCGAATATCATTACTAACAAAGTTGCACCAAGTCATTATATGAGCTTCTTTGATCCATGAAAAACATTAAAAGTTTTTTCTAAAAACTAAAATTAAAAAGGTTTTTCAAATAAATGCAAAAAAGATACCGTTGCAGACAGTGTTTTTACTGAGAGAGCCCTTTTGTGTATAACCAGGCAAACAACTGCACACAAAACTACCAATGGTATTAGTGCAAAAAGAAGCATCTGAACAACTTGTGCCAACACTTTTATTCTTACATTCATCAACGTCTGATCAAATATAACAAAATTATCTTTATTAGCTGATGATAAACCAATGATAGTTAAAAAAAAAAACAAGTTTATAAGTACAAAGAAATTTACTGTCTAATAAAAATGATAAGCTAAGAGTCTGTAAATATGATAAAAATAAAAAAACCAATAATATAAGTTAATAAACATTTATAAATTTGCTTTTATCATTTTTATACTCTACAGTTTGACTTGAAACCATAATGTTTATATTAAAATAAATATTAGTCTGTAAAATTAAAAATCTCTTCAAAAAAATCTAGCTGTACATAATTACATTATTAAATGTACATCATGAATAAAAAAAAACAATTGAAATAAAGTTACCAATGCATTCTGTTTTTGTATCATCTAACTCAAAACCATTTTGACACGAACAAGCATAGCTTCCAACTAGATTTGTACACTTGCTGTTAGGCCAGTTGCATGTGTACTTACATTCATTAACGTCTAAAAAAAAAAAACATCATGGGATACATATAAGTTGAGAGTAATAAAAAAAACCCACTTACCAAAACTCTTACTAAAATCATCAATATACATTTCTGATAGAGTTTTTAGAAAAAACCAAACAAATACCGTTGCAGGTAGTACTTGTGCTGAGTAAACCCTTCTGAGTATAACCAGGCAAACAACTGCACACAAAACTACCAACAGTATTAGTACAGACAGAAGCAGAAGAGCAATTTGTGCCGGTGCTTTTAATCTTGCATTCATCAACATCTGTGTATAGAAAAATTTTTTTTTTATATAAGACAATTATAAATGAATTTTAATTTAAATTTTGATAAAAAAAGTACTTATTCACAAAAAACAAAGCAATTTTACAAATTATATCAAATTATATTTTCTTTCTCATTCCATTCTAATCTGACAAAAAAAATTGCATGCTTACTTAATACTTAAAAATTAAAAGAAAAAGATTGCTTGACAGTCACAATTTATAGTTACAATGCAAATGCAGTACAACATAATTTTAATTGAACAATGAGGTATACAATTCTGTATCTAGATTTATATCTTATACATTAAAACCAAATTAAGTTTACTTTCAAATACTCACATATATGCATCAATGACTAAAAGCTGACTTTTTTCCTTTAATATCAAAATAAAAATAAATTTATCCAGTTAATCTAGCCAGTGAAAATTAAATTTCCTGCAAGCATCTCATCATGCATCTAAAATATCAGGCCCTAATGCATACAAAATAACTAAAGTTAAGTTACCAATACATCCTGTTTTGGTGGCATTTAACTCAAAACCATTTGTACAAGAACAAATATAGCTTCCATTCAGATTCCTACAGTTGCTATTTGGCCAGTTGCACGTGTATTTACATTCATCCACATCTAAAGTAAAAACAAATCACATGTAAAATAGAACTTAAACATTAAAAGTCAAAAAAATATAAATATATTAAACAACTACTTACCAACACATTTGGTAGAACCGATTCCAGCAAGTTGAAAACCATTTGGACATGCACATGAGTAGCTACCAATAGTGTTTATGCAAGAATTGACTCCATAGTTACATTCAGTTTTACACTCATCAACATCTTAAAAGTGTTAGATGTAATTAAATTCATGCAATTAATCATGTTTATTCATTACTTTAAACATTGAAAAAAGTAAGCAAGATCATGCTCTGTCAAGAAAAAATCACATACCCTCACAGCTGGTTTTATTTTCATTTAACTGATAACCAGACTCACAAGAACACAAGTAACTACCATTAGTATTGAAACATTTGCTAAGATCCCAATTGCATGTGGATAAACATTCATTAACATCTAAAATGTAAAAAAATTCTGATTTAACATCATTATGAGTTCATGACCATGCCTTCAAGCAGTTTTGGGTGCAGATAGAAAGACATAAATATATAAAAGAATAAAACACCATTACTAGCAAAGTAGACACATACCGAGGCAAACTGTTTTACTGCTTAGTAAGCCAGACTGAGAATAACCAGGTAAGCATTCACAAAAAAAACTTCCATTTGTGTTTTTACAAGTAGATAAACTTGAGCAGTTTGTGCCTTCACTTTTCATTTGGCATTCATCAATATCTAAAAAACATTTTATAATATTGAGAAAAAAAAAATTATAGAAATATGATTGGTTTGTTAAGAAATGAAAAATTCCAAAAAATCATCTTGCTAGAAATCCAGGGGTTTGATGCCTAAGCATAATTTGCAAAGTAAACTACTTTTTTGTAAAAATATAGCTCCCATTTTTCCCCATACTTTCTGAAGTTTATTTATTCCATAACTTTATTTATGCCATATTTTTTAGCAACATTTTAAATTGTTTTAAACTATTTTTTTGCTGGTTTTTTTCAATTGAAACTTACCGCTCAAAAGCAAAACAAATTTTAATTGAAAAAAAAATTTAAAAAAGATAAATAAAATTTACCAATACAGACAGTTCTGTTGCTTAATGCACCGACTTGAGAATAACCAGGTAAGCATTCACAAACAAAACCTCCATTAGTGTTTTTACAAGCAGATGAACTTGTGCAGTTTGTACCCTCACTTTTCATTTGGCATTCATCAATATCTAAATGCAATTTTATAATATTGAAAAAAATGAATCACTGAATAATCATTTACAGATAATCGTTTTTGAAAAAAAAAAAAAAAAAAAAAAATGTATAATTACCAAAGATGCAAATACTTTGCAAAACTAAAAATTGTCTCTATCAAAAACAAAAAAAATTACAAATAAGTAATGAAAAGTAATATAAAAAAAACTTACCAATACAGAGAGTTCTGTTGTTTAATGTGCCAACTTGAGAATAACCTGGTGAGCATTCACAAACAAAACTTCCATTTGTGTTTTTACAAACAGATGAACTTGAACAGTTTGTACCCTCACTTTTCATTTGGCATTCATCAATATCTAAATACAAATTTATAATATTGAGAAAAATGAATTGTACAATATTAATTCATACACTTTTTCAAATATCTACAATTTTTTACACAAAAAATAATCAGGCATTTAAAGTAGTCAAAATTTAAACAGTTAAAATTAAAGAGGTAAAATAACAAGTTAAAGTGGATCTTTTAAAATTCTAAAAGAAAAAAGTTTAAAAAAAAATTCAGAAAAAAGTAGTTTCCTGCTGGTCATCTTCATTAAAATAATAATCTTTCAACAAAAAATAGAACATAATGTTGCAAACACAAAATAATTGAAACAATAAGTTTTTATAAGATAAATTTATGATCATACTATATCATTAGTTAATAAGCATACCAGTACAAACAGTGCTCCTACTCAATGAGCCAACTTGAGAATAACCAGGTAAGCATTCACAAACAAAACTACCAACTGTATTTTTGCAAGCAGATGAGCTTGTGCATGTGACAGCATTACTTTCAATTTTACATTCATCTATATCTGAAAAAAAGTATGTTTTAAGTAATCGTTAACATGTAAAAGAAAAACAAATAAAAATCAATAGCACAAATACTCCAAAAAACAAAAATTTCTTTTTTTCAAAAGAAAAAGATAGATAACCAGTCTAGGTTTTCATGGCTTGTGATTGGTTCATTATTCTATTTAAGACATTAAAAGTGAAAACAGCTACTTTAAAATATTTGTTTTTTTAAAGTCTAAGATTAAAATAAAATAGAATGTAAGCACTCAAAAGTAAAAAAGAAAATGTAAAAAACACAAAAAATAATACATATATATCAAATTTGAACACTCAAAAAAGGTTATATAAAAAACTTATCACAATGAAATTATTTAAAAAAACTTACAGCTAGCAATCCTTAAAGCAAAAAAATAGACTTACCATTACAAATAGTGTTTTTACTTAAATTTCCGTCTTGAGAATAGCCAGATTTACATTGGCATACAAATGAACCATCAGTATTCAAGCATGTTGATGAGTTGGAACAATCAGTACTAGGACTATTTAAGGGGCATTCATCAATATCTTAATTAAGAAATAAAAGAAAAATGAATATAGTTTATGTTGTAACAATAAATATAGCTTCAATTTATGAACAGATAAATGACTTGAAAACAAACATACACAATATGAAGCTTGAAAATTAAAACCAAATAATTACTATAATTGAACTGAAATGGATATACTATAGTTAATTGGATTAAAGTCAAATACATTTGTAATGTTAAAAATATATACATATAAAATATTAGGAGGAAATCCTCCATGGCTTTTGTAAAACTTTTAAAGAAATAGTTGATGAACAAACAAATGAGTAGCTATTTTAGTAAAGTGCCTGCAGGAAAGCTTATGGGAAAGTAACAGGTTGGGTGAAAGGTGCAGGGAAAAAAATTTTTATTTTCAAGAATTTCAGAAATGTTGTCAATATTAGCCAATCTGTAAAAACCAGATAAAAATAAAAACTAACACATTTTATAACTCTTTTTTATAACTGAACAAGATGGGACATAAAAGTATGAAAAAAATTATTACTTTGAAGAAAAGGGCATACCATTGCAAACTGTTTTATTGCTTAGTGAACTAGCCTGAGAGTATTATCTTATAATGCAACTAGAAAATGGAAAAAATTACATTTTTAATGTGTAAGCCACAGAACTCTTCAAGTTTGATCAAATAATTATATTGTTGACCAATCTTTCAACGGACAATTTTATTTCTATTTATACATAAACTATAAAATTGTTGTATTTATGTAAATTTACACTTTTATATATAAGCACATATTTAGCTTAAATATTTTTTTAAATTTAGCCTGAGAATAAAACTAGCCTGAGAGTATAATCTTGATTTGACATTCATCAATATCTAAATGCAATTTTATAACTCTAAACTTGTTTTTCACGAATGTCCCCTAAATGCTTTGTAATAAAGTGTTAAGCAAATATCAAGGGACTTTTTTCTGTTGAATTTTCACTCCCAAAAACATTCCAATAATTAAAACAAGTTTAAATCAAGATAAATATTTACCAAGACAGACAGTTTTGTGGCTTAAAAGGCCAACTTGAGAATAACCAGGTAAGCATTCACAAACAAAACCTCCATTAGTGTTTTTACAAGCAGAGGAACTTGTGCAGTTTGTACCCTCACTTTTTATTTGGCATTCATCAATATCTATTGAAAAAAATTATCATAGAATAATCATTCATAAAGATTTATGGCTAGTATAACAAAAGAAACTAATATAAAAATGAAATGGTATCTGAGCTTTGTAAACTACCATCAAGTGCACTGAATCAAATATAATACATACACAAATGAATCAAATATACTAATTTTATAAATACTAAATACACAAATACTAAACATATAAATACCGCACAAAAGTAAAAACTGTTATAGAAAAAATATTACTATATTAATGTCATCATTATAGAGACATTTTCTTATTATATAATAAATAAATAATTAGTATTAATAAAACTAAAGATGCATGATTAACACTAAAACATTTTATTTTTTGTTACTTTAATTTATGCTTTATAATTAAATAAGTAAAACCTAACAATTTCAAGTAATATGACATACCCAAAAACAATTCTTAGAATGTTTTGAGGAGTTTACATACAAAACAATTCAATGATTGCTTTAAATACAATAAAGAATTTCGACAAAACTGCAGAATATGAAGAAAAGGCTCTACAGTATTGCTAAATTAAAATCTTTTATCTGTATTGAACTCACCAGTACAGATCGTGTTTTTGCTAAGATTACCAATATGAGAAAACCCAGATAAGCATTCACAGACAAATGAATCATATGTATTCAGACAGGTTGATGTATTAGAGCATTCAGTACCAGAAATGTTTAAAGAGCACTCATCAACCTCTACAAAAGCTGCAACAAATAATAATAAACAGTACAAAAAGATATGTAAAAAACAAACATAAAAAAAAAACAATCCAACAAAATCAGAAACAAATTTTGATACACAAAACAAAAAAAACAGAAGAGAAAAGAATTATAAAAAAATCCAACAAAATTAGAAACAAATACTATTAAACAGAAGATACAAGAAAAATAGAAATATTTTAAACAACTGTATACAATACAAAAGGATGAAACATAGGACTCACTTGTGGTAGTTGAAGCTTGAGTTGCGGTAGTTGCAAAAACATTTGTAGTAACTTGACTTAAAGAAGTTAAAGTTTGAATTGTAGTAGTTGTAGCTAAAATTGCAGTGGTTGGTGATACAGTTGTAAAAAGAGCAGCTTGAGTTGTGGTAGCAGCAGCTTCAGTTGTAGTAGTTGTAGCTTCAGTTGTAGTAGTTACACCTTCTGATAATGTAGTAGTTGCAGCATCAGTTGTAGAAGTTGCAGCTTCAGCTGTAGTAGTTGCAGCTTCAGCTGTAGTAGTTGCAGCTTCAGCTATAGTAGTTGCAGCTTCAGTTAAAGTAGTTGGAGTTTCAGTTGCAGTAGATAAAGCTTCAGTTTTTATTGAAGTTGCAGTTTCAGTTGTAGTAGTTGCAGCTTCATATGTAGTAGCTAAAGCTTCTGATGTTGTTGTAGTTACAGCTTCAGTTGTAGAAATTGCAGATTCTGTTGCTGTAAAAGATGCAGCTTCAGTTGAAGTAGTTGCAGCTTCAGCTGTAGTAGTTGCGGCATCAGTTGTAGTAGTTAAAGTTTCAGATGTAGTAGTCTCAGCTTCTGTAGCAGCAGTTACAGCATCTGTTGTTGTAGTTCCAGGTTCAGTTAAAGAAATTGCAGCTTCATTTGTAGTAGTTAAAGCTTCTTTTGTTGAAGTTGCAGCCTCTGTAGTAGTAGTTGCAGCTTCAGTTGTAGTTGTTAACGTTTCTGTTGTTGTTGTAGCAGCTACAGTTGTAGTAGTTAGAGTTTCAGTTGTAGTAGTTAGAGCTTCTGTTGCTGTAGTAGTTGCAGCTTCAGTTGTAATAGTTGCAGCTTCAGTTGAAGTAGTTAGAATTTCAGTTGTAGAAGTTTCAGCTTCAGTTGTTGAAGTTACAGATTCTGTTGTTGAAGTTGCAGCTTCAATTGTAGAAGTTGCAGCTTCAGTTGTAGTAGTTAAAGCTTCTGTTGTTGCCGTAGATGCAGCTTCAGTTGTGGTAGTTGCAGTTTCAGCTGTAGTAGTAGCAGCATCAGCTGTAGTAGTTGCAGTTTCAGTTGTAGCAGTTAGAATTTCAGTTGTAGTAGTTAAAGCTTCTGTTGTTGATGTAGTTGCAGCTTCAGTTGTAGCAGTTGCAGCTTCAGTTATAGTAGTTAAAACTTCTGTTGTTGTCGCAGTTGCAGCTTCAGTTGTAAAAGTTGGAATTTCAGTTGCAGTAGTTTCAGCTTCTGTTGTAGTAGTTACGGCATCTGATAATGTAGTTGCAGCCTCTATTGTAGTAGTTGCAGCTTCACTTGTAGTTGTTACAGTTTCTGCTGTTGTTGTAGCAGCTTCAGTTGTAGTAGTTTCAGCTTCAGTTTTCGTAGTTACAGCTTCTGTTGCTGTAGTAGTTGCAGCTTCAGTAGTAATAGTTGCAGCTTCAGTTGTAGTAGTTGGAATTTCAGTTGTAGTAGTTGGAGTTTCAGTTGTAGTAGTTTCAGCTTCTGCTGCAGTAGTTAAAGCATCTGTAGTTGAAGTTGCAGCTTCAGTTGTAGTAGTTGCAGCTTCAGTTGTAGCAGTTGCAACTTCAACTGTAGTAGTTGCAGCTTCAGTTGTAGTAGTTGGAGTTTCAGTTGTAGTAGTTAGAGTTTCAGTTATAGTAGTTACAGCTTCTGTCGCTGTAGTAGTTGCAGCTTTAGTTTTAGTAGTTAACGCCTCTGTTGTTGTTGTAGCAGCTTCAGTTGTAGTAGTGAGAGATTTAGTTAAAGTAATTACAGCATCTGTTGCTGAGGTAGTTGCAGCTACAGTTGTAACATTTACAGCTTCAGATGTAGTAGTTGCAGCATTTGTTGCTGAAGTAGTTGCAGCTTCATTTGTAGTAGTTGCAGCTTCAGTTGTAGTAGGTAGAGTTTCTGTTGTAGTTGTTTCAACTTCTGTTGTAATAGTTAAAGCTTCCGTTGTTGTAGTTACAGTGTCTGTTGTCGTAGTTGCAGCTTCTGTTGTAGTAATTGGAGTTTCAATTATAGTAGTTTCAGCTTCTGTTGTTGTAATTACAGCTTCTGTTGCTGTAGTAGATGCAGATTCAGTTGTAATAGTTGCAGCTTCAGTTGTAGAAGTTGGAATTTCATTTGTAGTAGTTGGAGTTTTAGTTGTAGTAGTGTCAGCTTCTTCTGCAGTAGTTTCAGCTTCTGTTGAAGTAGTGGCAGCTTCAGTTGTAGAAGTTGCAGCTTCGGTTGTAATAGTTAAAGCTTCTGTTGTATAAGTTGGAGTTTTAGTTGTAGTAGTTTCAGCTTCTGTTGTGGTAGTTACAGCTTCTGTTGTAGTAGTTGCAGCCTCTGGTGTAAAAGTTGCAGCATCAGTTGCATTAGTTAAAGCTACTGTAGTTGTAGTAGTTACAGCTTCAGTTGTAGTTGTTGAAGCTTCTGTTGTTGTAAGTGAAAAATCAGTTTTAGTAGTTGGTTGTTCAGTTGTTGTAGTTTCAGCTTCTGCTGCAGTATTTACAGCTTCTGCAGTTGTAGTTGAAGCTTCAGTTGTAGTAGTTGCAGCTTCAGTTGTAGTAGTTGCAGCTTGAGTTGTAGAAGTTGCAGCTTCACCTGTAGTAGTTGCAGCTTCAGCTGTAGTAGTTGCAGCTTCAGTTGGAGTAGTTGCAGCTTCAGCTGTAGTAGTTGCAGCTTCGGCTGTAGTAATTACAGCTTCAGTTGTAGTATTTGCAGCTTCTGTTGCTGCAGTATTTGCAGCTTCAGTTGTAGGAGTTGCAGCTTTAGCTGCAGTAGTTGAAGCTTCAATTATAGTATTTAGAGATTCCGTTGTAGTAGTTAATGCTTCTGTTGTTATTAAAGTTCCAGCTTCAGTTGTAGCAGTTGCAGCTTCAGTGGTGGTAGATAAAGCTTTTGTTGTTGTCGTAGTTGCAGCTTCAATTGTAGTAGTTGGAGTTTCAGTTGTAGTAGTTTCAGCTTCTGTTGTAGTAGTTACAGCATCTGATGTTGTAGTTGCAGCCTCTATTGTTGTAGTTGCAGCTTCACTTGTAGTTGTTACAGTTTCTGCTGTTGTTGTAGCAGCTTCATTTTTCGTAGTTACAGCTTCTGTTGCTGTAGTAGTTGCAGCTTCAGTAGTAATAGTTGCAGCTTCAGTTGTAGTAGTTGGAATTTCATTTGTAGTAGTTGGAGTTTTAGTTGTAGTAGTGTCAGCTTCTTCTGCAGTAGTTTCAGCTTCTGTTGCTGTAGTAGTTGCAGCTTCAGTTGTAGTAGTTAAAACTTCTATTGTTGTAGTAGTTGCAGCTTCAGTTGTAGTAGTTGCAGCTTCAGTTGTAGTAGTTAAAATTTCTGTTGTTGTCGTAGTTACAGCTTCAGTAGTAGTAGTTGCAGCATCTGTTGCTGTATTAGTTTCTGCTTCTGTTGTTGTAGTTACAGCTTTGGTTGTTGCAGTTAAAGCTTCAGTTGTAGTAGTTGCAGCTTCAGCTGTAGTAGTTGCTGCTGCTGTTGTAGTAGCTGGAGTTTCAGTTAAAGTAGTTAAAGCTTCAGTTGTTGTCGTTGTTACAGCTTCAGTTGTAACAGTTGCAGCTTCTGTTGCTGTAATAGTTGCAGCTCCAGTTTTAGTAGTAAGAGATTCAGTTGTAGTATTTACAGCTTCTGTTGCTGAGGTAGTTGCAGCTACAGTAGTAATATTTACAGCTTCAGTTGTAGTAGTTGGATTTTCAGTTGTAGTATTTTCAGTATCTGGTGCAGTAGATACAGCTTCGGTTGTTGTAGTTACAGCTTCAGTTGTAGTAGTTGCAGCTTCTGCTGCCGAAGTAAATGAAACTTCAGTTGTAGTAGTTGCAGCTTCAGCTGTAGCAGTTGCAGCTTCAGTTGTAGTTGTTAAAGCTTCTGTTGTTGTCGTAGTTACAGCTTCAGTTGTAGTAATTGCAGCATCTGTTGGTGTAGTAGTTGTAGCTTCAGTTGTAGTAGTTTCAGCTTCAGCTGTAGTAGTTGTAGCTGGAGTTGTAGTAGTTAGAGTTTCAGTTGTAGTAGTTTCTGCTTCTGTTGTAGTAGTTACAGCTTTGGTTGTTGTAGTTAAAGCTTCAGTTGTAGTAGTTGCAGCTTTAGCTGTAGTAGTTGCAGATTCTGTTGTAGTAGTTGGAGTTTCAGTTGTAGTAGTTAAAGCTTCTGTTGTTGTTATAGCTGCAGCTTCAGCTGTAGTTGTTGCAGCTTCAGTTGTAGTAGTTAAAGCTTCAGTTGTTGTCGTAGTTACAGCTTCAGCTGTAGTAGTTGTAGCTTGAGTTGTAGTAGTTAGATTTTCAGTTGTAGTAGTTTCAGCTTCCATTGTAGTAGTTACAGCTTCCGTTGCTGTAGTAGTTGCAGCTTCTGTTGTAGAAGTTGGAGTTTTAGTTGTAGTAGTTTCAGCTTCTGTTGTAGAAGTTACAGCTTCTGTTGTTGTAGTTGCACCCTCTGGTGTAGTAGTTGCAGCATCAGTTGCATTAGTTAAAGCTTCTGTTGTTGTAGTAGTTGCAGCTTCAGCTGTAGTAGTTGAAGCTTCAGCTGTAGTAGTTGCAGATTCAGTTGTAGTAATTGGAGTTTCAGTTGTTGAAGTTGGAATTTCAGTTGTAGTAGTTTCTGCTTCTGTTGTAGTAGTTTTAACGTCGGTTGTTGTAGTTACAGCTTCAGTTGTAGAAGTTGAAGCTTCTGTTGCCTTAATAAATGCAGCTTCAGTTGTAGTAGTTGAAGCTTCAGTTGTAATAGTCGGAATTTCAGTTGTAGTAGTTGGAGTTTGAGTTGTAGTAGCTTCAGCTTCTGCTACAGTTGTTACAGCTTCTGTAGTTCTTTTTGCTGCTTCAGTTGTAGTAGTTGCAGCTTCAGTTGTAGTAGTTACAGCTTCTGTTTCTGTAGTAGTTGCAGCTTCAGTTGTAGTAGTTAAAGCTTCTGTTGTTGTAGTAGTTGCAGCTTCAGCTGTAGTAGTTGAAGCTTCAGCTGTAGTAGTTGCAGATTCAGTTGTAGTAATTGGAGTTTCAGTTGTTGAAGTTGGAATTTCAGTTGTAGTAGTTTCTGCTTCTGTTGTAGTAGTTACAGCTTCGGTTGTTATAGTTAAAGCTTCAGTTGTAGTAGTTGCAGCTTCTGTTGTAGTAGTTGCAGCTTCAGCTGTAGTAGTTGCAGCTTCAGCTGTAGTAGTTGCAGCTTCAGTTGTAGTAGTTGGAGTTTCAGTTGTAGTAGTTAAAGCTTCTGTTGTTGCTGCAGTTGCAGCTTCAGTTGTAGTAGTTGCAGCTACAGTTATAGTAGTTAAAGCTTCAGTTGTTGTCGTAGTTACAGCTTCAGCTGTAGTAGTTGTAGCTTGAGTTGTAGTAGTTAGATTTTCAGTTGTAGTAGTTTCAGCTTCCATTGTAGTAGTTACAGCTTCCGTTGCTGTAGTAGTTGCAGCTTCTGTTGTAGAAGTTGGAGTTTTAGTTGTAGTAGTTTCAGCTTCTGTTGTAGTAGTTACAGCTTCTGTTGTTGTAGTTGCACCCTCTGGTGTAGTAGTTGCAGCATCAGTTGCATTAGTTAAAGCTTCTGTTGTTGTAGTAGTTGCAGCTTCAGCTGTAGTAGTTGAAGCTTCAGCTGTAGTAGTTGCAGATTCAGTTGTAGTAATTGGAGTTTCAGTTGTTGAAGTTGGAATTTCAGTTGTAGTAGTTTCTGCTTCTGTTGTAGTAGTTTTAACGTCGGTTGTTGTAGTTACAGCTTCAGTTGTAGAAGTTGAAGCTTCTGTTGCCTTAATAAATGCAGCTTCAGTTGTAGTAGTTGAAGCTTCAGTTGTAATAGTCGGAATTTCAGTTGTAGTAGTTGGAGTTTGAGTTGTAGTAGCTTCAGCTTCTGCTACAGTTGTTACAGCTTCTGTAGTTCTTTTTGCTGCTTCAGTTGTAGTAGTTGCAGCTTCAGTTGTAGTAGTTACAGCTTCTGTTTCTGTAGTAGTTGCAGCTTCAGTTGTAGTAGTTAAAGCTTCTGTTGTTGTAGTAGTTGCAGCTTCAGCTGTAGTAGTTGAAGCTTCAGCTGTAGTAGTTGCAGATTCAGTTGTAGTAATTGGAGTTTCAGTTGTTGAAGTTGGAATTTCAGTTGTAGTAGTTTCTGCTTCTGTTGTAGTAGTTACAGCTTCGGTTGTTATAGTTAAAGCTTCAGTTGTAGTAGTTGCAGCTTCTGTTGTAGTAGTTGCAGCTTCAGCTGTAGTAGTTGCAGCTTCAGCTGTAGTAGTTGCAGCTTCAGTTGTAGTAGTTGGAGTTTCAGTTGTAGTAGTTAAAGCTTCTGTTGTTGCTGCAGTTGCAGCTTCAGTTGTAGTAGTTGCAGCTACAGTTATAGTAGTTAAAGCTTCAGTTGTTGTCGTAGTTACAGCTTCAGTTGTAGAAGGTGTAGCTTGAGTTGTAGTAGTAAGATATTCAGTTGCAGTAGTTTCAGCTTCTGTTGTAGTAGTTACAGCTTCTGTTGCTGTAGTAATTGCAGCTTCTGTTGTAGAAGTTGGAGTTTTAGTTATAGTAGTTTCAGCTTCTGATGTAGTAGTTACAGCTTCTGTTGTTGTAGTTGCACCCTCTGTTGTAGTAGTTGCAGCATCAGTTGCATTAGTTAAAGCTTCTGTTTTTGTAGAAGTTGCAGCTTCAGCTGTAGTAGTTGCAGCTTCAGCTGTAGTAGTTGCAGATTCAGTTGTAGTAATTGTAGTTTCAGTTGTTAAAGTTGGAATTTCAGTTGTAGTAGTTTCTGCTTCTATTGTAGTAGTTTTGGCTTCGGTTGATGAAGTTACAGCTTCAGTTGTAGTAGTTGAAGCTTCTTTTGCCGTAATAAATGCAGCTTCAGTTGTAGTAGTTGAAGCTTCAGTTGTAATAGTCGGAATTTCAGTTGTAGTAGTTGGAGTTTCAGTTGTAGTAGCTTCAGCTTCTGCTACAGTTGTTACAGCTTCTGTAGTTTTATTTGCAGCTTCAGTTGTAGTAGTTGCAGCTTCAGTTGTAGTAGTTAAAGCTTCTGTTGCTGTAGTAGTTGCAGCTTCAGTTGTAGAAATTACAGCATCAGTTGTAGTAGTTGCAACTTCTGTTGCTGTAGTAGTTGCAGCTTCAGTTGTAGTAGTTGCAGCTTCAGCTGTAATAGTTGAAGCTTCAGTTGTAGTAGTTGCAACTTCAACTGTAGTAGTTAAAGTTTCTGTTGTTGTTGTAGTTGTTGCTTCAGTTGTAGTAGTTGCAGCTTCAGATGTAGAGGTATTAGCTTCAGTTGTTGTAATTACAGCCTCAGTTGTAGTAGTTCGATTTTCAGTTATAGTTGTTTCAGCTTCTGTTGTAGCAGTTAAAGCTTCTGTTGATGTCGTAGTTACAGCTTCAGTTATAATAGTTGCAGCTTCTGTTGCTGTAGTAGTTGCAGCTTCAGCTGTAGTAGTTGCAGCTTCAGTTGTAGTTGTTTGAGTTTCAGTTGTAGTAGTCACAGCTTCTTTTGTAGTAGTTAAAGCTTCTGTTGCTGTTGTAGTTGCAGCTTCAGTTGTAGTAATTACAGCATCAGTTGTAGTAGTTGCAACTTCTGTTGCTGTAGTATTTGCAGCTTTAGTTGTAGTAGTTAGAGCTTTAGTTGTAGAAGTTGCAGCTTCAGTTGTAGTAGTTAAAGCTCCTGTTGTTGTTGCAGTTGCAGCTTCAGTTGTAGTAGTTGCAGCTTCAGTTGTAGTAGTTAAAGCTTCAGTTGTTGTCGTAGTTACAGCTTCAGTTGTAGCAGTTGGAACAGTTGTTGCGTTAGTAGTTGCAGCTTCAGTTGTAGTAGATGCAACATCTATTGCTCTTGTAGTTGCAGCTTCAGTTGTATTAGATGCAACATCTGTTGCTCTTGTAGTTGCAGCTTCAGCTGTAGCAGTTGCAGCTTCACTTGTAGTTGTTAAAGCTTCTGTTGTTGTCGTAGTTACAGCTTCAGTTGTAGTAATTGCAGCATCTGTTGGTGTAGTAGTTGTAGCTTCAGTTATAGTAGTTTCAGCTTCTGTTGTAGTAGTTAAAGCTTCTGTTGTTGTCGTAGTTACAGCTTCAGTTGTAATAGTTGCAGCTTCTGTTGCTGTTGTAGTTGCAGCTTCATCTGTAGTAATTGTATCTTCAGTTGTAGTAGTTAGAGTTTCAGTTGTAGTAGTCTCAGCTTCTTTTGTAGTTGTTAAAGCTTCTGTTAATGTTGTAGTTGCAGCTTCAGTTGTAGTAGTTGCAGCTTCAGATGTAGAGGTATCAGCTTCAGTTGTTGTAATTACAGCTTCAGTTGGTTTAGTTGGAATTTCAGTTATAGTAGTTTCAGCTTCTGTTGTAGTAGTTAAAGCTTCTGTTTTTGTATTAGTTACAGCTTCAGTTGTAATAGTTGCAGCTTCTTTTGCAGAAGTAGTTGCAGATTCAGTCGTTGTAGTTGCAGCTTCAGCTGTAGTAGTTGCAGCTTCAGTTGTAGTAGTTAGAGTTTCAGTTGTAGAAGTTACAGCTTCAGTTGTAGTAGTTGCAGGTTCTGTTATTGTAGTAGTTGCAGGTTCTGTTGTAGTAGTTGGAGTTTTAGATGGAGTAGTTACAGCTTCTGTCGATGTAGATGCAGTCTCTGTTGTAGTAGTTGCTGCTTCAGTTTTAGTAGTTAAAGCTTCTGTTTTTGTCGTAGTTACAGCTTCAGTAGTAGTAGTTTCAGCTTCTGTTGTAGTAGTTGGAATTCCAGTTGTAGTAGTTGGAGTTTCAGTTGTAGTAGTTTCAGCTTCTGCTGCAGTAGTTACAGCTTCTGTAGTTGTAGTTCCAGCTTCACTTGTAGTGGTTGCAGCTTCAGTTGTAGTAGTTAAAGCTTCTGTTGTAGTAGTTGAAACCTCAGTTGTATTAGTTTCAGCTTTTGTTGTAGTGGTTACAGCTTCGTTTGTTGTAGTTAAAGCTACTGTTGTTGTAGTATTTGCAACTTCCGCTGTAGTAGTTGCAGCTTCAGCTGTAGTAGCTGCAGCTTCAGCTGTAGTAGTTGCAGCTGCAGTTGTAGTAGTTGGAACTTCAGTTGTAGTAGTTAAAGCTTCTGTTATTGTCGTAGTTACAGCTTCAGTTGTAGTAATTGCAGAATCTGTTGGTGTAGTAGTTGTAGCTTCAGTTGTAATAGTTTCAGCTTCAGCTGTAGTAGTTGTAGCTGGAGTTGTAGTAGTTAGAGTTTCAGTTGTAGAAGTTTCAGCTTCTGATGTAGTAGTTACAGCTTCGGTTGTTATAGTTAAAGCTTCAGTTGTAGTAGTTGCAGCTTCTGTTGTAGTAGTTGCAGCTTCAGCTGTAGTAGTTGCAGCTTCAGCTGTAGTAGTTGCAGCTTCAGTTGTAGTAGTTGGAGTTTTAGTTGTAGTAGTTAAAGCTCCTGTTGTTGTTGCAGTTGCAGCTTCAGTTGTAGTAGTTGCAGCTTCAGTTGTAGTAGTTAAAGCTTCAGTTGTTGTCGTAGTTACAGCTTCAGTTGTAGCAGTTGGAACAGTTGTTGCGTTAGTAGTTGCAGCTTCAGTTGTAGTAGATGCAACATCTATTGCTCTTGTAGTTGCAGCTTCAGTTGTATTAGATGCAACATCTGTTGCTCTTGTAGTTGCAGCTTCAGCTGTAGCAGTTGCAGCTTCACTTGTAGTTGTTAAAGCTTCTGTTGTTGTCGTAGTTACAGCTTCAGTTGTAGTAATTGCAGCATCTGTTGGTGTAGTAGTTGTAGCTTCAGTTATAGTAGTTTCAGCTTCTGTTGTAGTAGTTAAAGCTTCTGTTGTTGTCGTAGTTACAGCTTCAGTTGTAATAGTTGCAGCTTCTGTTGCTGTTGTAGTTGCAGCTTCATCTGTAGTAGTTGTATCTTCAGTTGTAGTAGTTAGAGTTTCAGTTGTAGTAGTCTCAGCTTCTTTTGTAGTTGTTAAAGCTTCTGTTAATGTTGTAGTTGCAGCTTCAGTTGTAGTAGTTGCAGCTTCAGATGTAGAGGTATCAGCTTCAGTTGTTGTAATTACAGCTTCAGTTGGTTTAGTTGGAATTTCAGTTATAGTAGTTTCAGCTTCTGTTGTAGTAGTTAAAGCTTCTGTTTTTGTATTAGTTACAGCTTCAGTTGTAATAGTTGCAGCTTCTTTTGCAGAAGTAGTTGCAGATTCAGTCGTTGTAGTTGCAGCTTCAGCTGTAGTAGTTGCAGCTTCAGTTGAAGTAGTTAGAGTTTCAGTTGTAGAAGTTACAGCTTCAGTTGTAGTAGTTGCAGGTTCTGTTATTGTAGTAGTTGCAGGTTCTGTTGTAGTAGTTGGAGTTTTAGATGGAGTAGTTACAGCTTCTGTCGATGTAGATGCAGTCTCTGTTGTAGTAGTTGCTGCTTCAGTTTTAGTAGTTAAAGCTTCTGTTTTTGTCGTAGTTACAGCTTCAGTAGTAGTAGTTTCAGCTTCTGTTGTAGTAGTTGGAATTCCAGTTGTAGTAGTTGGAGTTTCAGTTGTAGTAGTTTCAGCTTCTGCTGCAGTAGTTACAGCTTCTGTAGTTGTAGTTCCAGCTTCACTTGTAGTGGTTGCAGCTTCAGTTGTAGTAGTTAAAGCTTCTGTTGTAGTAGTTGAAACCTCAGTTGTATTAGTTTCAGCTTTTGTTGTAGTGGTTACAGCTTCGTTTGTTGTAGTTAAAGCTACTGTTGTTGTAGTATTTGCAACTTCCGCTGTAGTAGTTGCAGCTTCAGCTGTAGTAGCTGCAGCTTCAGCTGTAGTAGTTGCAGCTGCAGTTGTAGTAGTTGGAACTTCAGTTGTAGTAGTTAAAGCTTCTGTTATTGTCGTAGTTACAGCTTCAGTTGTAGTAATTGCAGAATCTGTTGGTGTAGTAGTTGTAGCTTCAGTTGTAATAGTTTCAGCTTCAGCTGTAGTAGTTGTAGCTGGAGTTGTAGTAGTTAGAGTTTCAGTTGTAGAAGTTTCTGCTTCTGTTTTAGTAGTTACAGCTTTGGTTGTTGTAGTTATTGCTTCAGTTGTAGTAGTTGCAGCTTCAGCTGTAGTAGTTGCAGATTCTGCTGTAGTAGTTGGAGTTTCAGTTGTAATAGTCGGAAGTTCAGTTTTAGTAGTTGGAGTTTCAGTTGTAGCAGCTTCAGCTTCTGCTACAGTTGTTACAGCTTCTGTAGTTGTAGTTGCAGCTTCAGTTGTAGTGGTTGCAGCTTCAGTTGTAGTAGTTAAAGCTTCTGTTGTAGTAGTTGAAACTTCAGTTGTAGTAGTTAAAGCTTCTGTTTTTGTCGTAGTTACAGCTTCAGTTGTAGTAGTTTCTGCTTCTGTTGTAGTAGTTGGAATTTCAGTTGTAGTAGTTGGAGTTTCAGTTGTAGTAGTTTCAGCTTCTGCTTCAGTAGTTACAGCTTCTGTAGTTGTAGTTGCAGCTTCAGTTGTAGTGGTTGCAGCTTCAGTTGTAGTAGTTAAAGCTTCTGTTGTAGTAGTTGAAACTTCAGTTGTATTAGTTTCAGCTTTTGTTGTAGTAGTTACAGCTTCGTTTGTTGTAGTTAAAGCTTCTGTTGTTGTAGTAGTTGCAGCTTCAGTTGTAGTAGTTGCAGCTTCAGCTGTAGTAGTTGCAGCTTCAGCTGTTGTAGTTGCAGATTCAGTTGTAGTAATTGGAGTTTCAGTTGTTGTAGTTGGAATTTCAGTTGTAGTTGTTTCTGCTTCTGTTATAGCAGTTTTAGCTTCCGTTGTTGTAGTTACATCTTCAGTTGTAGTAGTTGAAGCTTCTGTTGCCGTAATAAATGCAGCTTCAGTTGTAGTAGTTGAAGCTTCAGTTGTAATAGTCGGAATTTCAGTTTTAGTAGTTGGAGTTTCAGTTGTAGCAGCTTCAGCTTCTGCTACAGTTGTTACAGCTTCGGTAGTTCTATTTGCAGCTTCAGTTGTAGTAGTTGGAGCTTCAGTTGTAGTAGTTACAGCTTCAGCTGTAGTAGATGATGCTTCAGTTGTAGTAGTTGCAGCTTCAACTGTAGTACTTAAAGCTTCTGTTGTGGTTGTAGTTGTTGCTTCAGTTGTAGTAGTTGCAGCTTCAGATGTAGAGGTATCAGCTTCAGTTGTTGTAATTACAGCTTCAGTTGTAGTAGTTGTAATTTCAGTTGTAGTAGTTTCAACTTCTGTTGTAATAGTTAAAGCTTCTGTTGTTGTCGTAGTTACAGCTTCAGTTGTAATAGTTGCAGCTTCTGTTGCTATAGTAGTTGCAGCTTTAGCTGTAGTAGTTGCAGCTTCAGTTGTAGTAGTTAGAGTTTCAGTTGTAGTAGTCTCAGCTTCTGTTGCAGTAGTTAAAGCTTCTGTTGTTGTTGTAGTTGCAGCTTCAGTTGTAGTAGTTGCAGCTTCAGATGTAGAGGTATCAGCTTCAGTTGTAGTAATTACAGCTTCAGTTGTAGTAGTTAGAGTTTCAGTTGAAGTAGTCTCATCTTCTGTTGCAGTAGTCTCAGCTTCTGTTGTAGTAGTTAAAGCTTCTGTTGTTGTTGTAGTTGCATCTTCAGTTGTAGTAGTTTCATCATCAGTTGTAGTAGTTAAAATTTTTGTCGTTGTCGTAGTTACAGCTTCATTTGCAGTAGTTACAGCTTCTATTTTTGTAGTTGCAGCTTCAGTTGTAGAATTTGCAGCTTCAGTTGTAGTAGTTAAAGCTTCTGTTGTTGTAGTAGTTGCAAGTTCTGTTGTAGTAGTTGGAATTTTAGATGTAATAGTTAAAGCTTCTGTCGATGTAAATGCAGCCTCTGTTGTAGTAGTTGCAGCTTCAGTTGTAGTAGTTAAAGCTTCTGTTTTTGTCGTAGTTACAGCTTCAGTTGTAGTAGTTTCTGCTTCTGTTGTAGTAGTTGGAATTTCAGTTGTAGTAGTTGGAGTTTCAGTTGTAGTAGTTTCAGCTTCTGCTTCAGTAGTTACAGCTTCTGTAGTTGTAGTTGCAGCTTCAGTTGTAGTGGTTGCAGCTTCAGTTGTAGTAGTTAAAGCTTCTGTTGTAGTAGTTGAAACTTCAGTTGTATTAGTTTCAGCTTTTGTTGTAGTAGTTACAGCTTCGTTTGTTGTAGTTAAAGCTTCTGTTGTTGTAGTAGTTGCAGCTTCAGTTGTAGTAGTTGCAGCTTCAGCTGTAGTAGTTGCAGCTTCAGCTGTTGTAGTTGCAGATTCAGTTGTAGTAATTGAAGTTTCAGTTGTAGTAATTGGAATTTCAGTTGTAGTAGTTTCTACTTCTGTTGTAGTAGTTTTAGCTTTGGTTGTTGTAGTTACAGCTTCAGTTGTAGTAGTTGAAGCTTCTGTTGCCGTAATAAATGCAGCTTCAGTTGTAGTAGTTGAAGCTTTAGTTGTAATAGTCAGAATTTCAGTTGTAGTAGTTGGAGTTTCAGTTGTAGTAGTTTCAGCTTCTGCTGCAGTAGTTACAGCTTCTGTAGTTGTAGTTGCATCTTCAGTTGTAGTGGTTGCAGCTTCAGTTGTAGTAGTTGCAGCTTCAGCTGTAATAGTTGCAGCGTCAGCTGTAGTAGTTGCAGCTTTAGTTGTAGTAGTTGGAGTTTCAGTTGTAATAGTTAGAATTTCAGTTGTAGTAGTTTCGGCTGCTGTTGCAATAGTTACAGCTTCTGTTGATGAAGTTGCATCATTAGATGTAGTGTTTGCAGCTTCAGTTGTTGTAAATACAGCTTCAGTTGTAGTAGTTGAAATTTCATTTGTAGTAGTTTCAGCTTTTGTTGTAGTAGTTAAAACTTCTGTTGTTGTTGTAGTTACAGCTTCAGTTGTAGTAGTTGCAGATTCAGTTGTAGTAGTTAAAGCTTCTGTTGTTGTCGTAGTTACAGCTTCAGTTGTAGCAGTTGCAACTTCTGTTGCTGTAGTAGTTGCAGTTTGAGTTGTAGTAGTTGCAGCTTCAGTTGTAGTACTTGCTGATTCAGTTGTAGTAGTTAAAGCTTCTGTTGTTGTCGTAGTTACAGCTTCAGTTGTAGCAGTTGCAGCTTCTGTTGCTGTAGTAGTTGCAGTTTGAGTTGTAGTAGTTGCAGCTTCAGTTGTAGTAGTTAGAGTTTCAGTTGTCGTAGTTTCTGCTTCTGTTGCAGTAGTTTCAGCTTCTGTTGTTGTTGTAGTTGCAGCTTCAGTTGTAGTAGTTGCAGCTTCAGTTTTAGTTTTTAACGCTTCTGTAGTAGTTAGAGTTTCAGTTGTAGTAGTTTCAGCTTCTGTTGCAGTAGTTTCAGCTTCTGTTGTAGTACTTGCAGCTTCAGTTGTAGAAGTTGCAGCTTCTGTTGTAGTAGTTGGAATTTTAGTTGTAGTAGTTTCAGCTTCTGTTGTAGTAGTTACAGCTTCTGTTGTTTTAGTTGCAGCCTCTGTTGTAGTAGTTGCAGCTTCAGTTGTAGTTGTTACAGTTTCTGTTGTTGTTGTAGCAGCTTCAGTTGTATTAGTTGCAGCTACAGTTGTAGTAGCTAAAGCTTCTGTTGTTGTCGTAGTTACAGCTTTAGTTGTAGTAGTTGGAGTTTCATTTGTAGTAATTTCAGCTTCTGTTTTAGTAGTTAAAGCTTCGGTTGTTGTTGTTATAGCTTCAGTTGTAGTAGTTGCATATTCAGTTGCAGAAATTTCAACTTCGGTGGTAGTAGTAGTAATTGTTGTTGTTGTTTGACCTTCCGCAACAACTGGAGCACTGTATGTTGATGTTACAGTGGTGTTGTCTGCTGTTACTCCTTTGATAAAAGTTGAGTAAGAGGCTCCTGTCTCTAGAGGTTTATTGTCAGGTTCTGGCACTGAAAGTAAAGTTTGATGCAAATGATACATCGAGATGAATTTCTTTTTTTTTAAGTGTTCCTAATTTAGTTGCTCATTTTTAGTGCCACCTTTGCAATGGTTAATTTTTCTTTAATGAGTATATTGGAGTATCTTAGCAAATCAAATCTTAACTTTGTGCTGTTTTATCTAGGAATCTCCGGGTCAAAATAAGATTTTTAAGGGTGTCAATTAATTGTACAATATTTCCAATGAGTCTGTTAGTATTTTGCTTATCTTTCTTTATTACGTTGAGATAGTATCACATAGTAGTGGCCACATAATTTATTTGTTTAAGACAAATGGTCAGTAAATTAACCAAGTGGTCAGTTAATTAAAATGATCTCTGTCTTAACTAAAATGCTCTGTACCTTAAGTTAGACGATCTGTAACTTAAGTAAAATAGTCTGAAGTTTCGTAAAATAATATGAACTTGAAATGAAATAATTCAGTAAAATCTGCATATAGGATTGCCAGTTCTATCTCAGCAGTGAGCAAACAAAGTTTGACACAACAGATTAACAACATTCATTGAAACCAAGGAAACAGATACGAAAACGTGAGTGATTAAGATGTGTAACAAACTGAACAAGAAAGATGCATATGCAGGTAAACAGTGTTTAGGTCAACAGACAGCTAGGTCTCAGACAGTTAGGTCCTCTACAGTTAGTTCAACAGACTTTTAGGCCTGACGAGAAATGTTTTGCTCTCTCTACTCTTTCCTCTCTCCTCTATTTCTCTGCTTTCATTTTCTTCTCTTTCACTCTCTCTCTCTCTCTCCCTCCTTCGCTTTTTCAGCAGAAACAGCAGAAGATCAGTGGGGTGATCATTATTCCAGTAACGCTATAGTCGGAAAAATTTCAAACCAAAGATTTAATGCTTTTAAAGGACTCAAACAGCAATGTCATGCTGTATAATATTATCAGTCCCAACTAAACTATCCCAACTTTACTTCGGTTTTACTAGTAGCAGCTTCAGAACACTGAAATCAACAAAACATGTGACTACCTAATGAAACTGAAAAGATATTTAAGAGCGCTTGTAGATAATGGCCTCTAATTCAAAATGAAAAAGCTTCAAAAGAACAATACTGCTTAAAAAATTAAAACTCTTGTTGGCAATAGAGTTCGTTCGATTTTGTGAAATTAGATAAAGATTTATGCAGACAAATATAACTTTCCCAAAAGTGATAAAGAGTCTTTTATAGTAAATTAAAAAAATAAATACTCTGATGGTCCTCATTAAGCGCACAAAAAAATTGGTAAGAAGGCTTTAGGCACCTCACACCAAGCACTAATGATGCTCTTGAATCATTTAATAGAGTGGTGAAAGATGAACATACTTCAAGGGAAAGGAAAGTAGTTGCACAAGTTTCTTTAAGAAATTCATGTGCAAACATTTGTTGGTTTTGCTATTCCAATCACGCATTGTAAACCCCAGCTGGCAGCAAAAGACGTTCCTATTTGTGAAAAATGCAGAATTTATACAGACCGACTTGTGATTTTGCTGACAGAGATAAATTGATTGCTTCACTTCCAATTTGCTTTTAATTTTGTATCATTTTATCTTTCAAGATCAATTATTATGCTATCATTTTCACCTTGTTAAGTGTTTAGAGATCAATGACTGTACTAAGTTAATTTATAAAAACTGGCCATTTGTTTAAAATACTGACCCAAAAATATGCATTTGCTGACCAAAACATACTCACCATTTATTTCAAACAACAATGATCATCTCATCACAAATACTGACCAAAGGATTTGAAACCTTTATTTAATTGCTACCTGTTTATATATGAAACACTCTTACCTTCAGCATCCCTTCTCTTACGAGATGGATTTCCACCCACTTTAAACTTCTTGCCTTTCTGAGACTTATCCAGTTTTCCTACTAATTTCAAACCGTCGGTGTTGTTTTTAATTTCCTCCCATGAATATGAGCTTGGATCTCTCGTAGGAAGACTACCCGATATTAGTTTGACCAAAATGATGTAATACGTTCTAAAAATTGTATAACACATCAGACTTTTCCATTTTCATTCTAGAGTCTCTCTCCCTTGTTTTAGGGCTATTTACTCTGGCTAAAAAGAAAACAGCAAACATGCACTTCTGAAAACCATGTAAAAAACCAACTTACTCAATTTCGCTGCTAGTCTCTGCAAACTCGTAGATGACAATTTCAAAAGACTTTGCAGTTACAGCGCCAGGAGATGGTGCTAACAATATAGAACGAAAACAACATCAAAAGACTGTTTGCAGACTGTTAAAGAGAACAGTTATAACACAAAACAATGACATTGCCACCAACTCCAGCATGGCGTCTCCTTTATTTACACCTTTTCCAGAGGGAGACACTGCTCAAGACTATACTGACAAAAAAAACTCTTAATGATCTTAAAGGCTATTTATTTCTAAAGCCAAGAAGTGTTTTGTTAAAGTAAGGGTAAACTTTTGTCAGTTTGCTATTGAAAAAAAAACTTTGTAAAACATTGACAAGTCAATCACAGGCAAGTGAAACATTGGCAAGTAAAACATTGGCAAGTAAATCATAGGCAAGTGAAACATTATTAAATTTGGTTGTTCAAACTTTCAAATGCTGAAATACAGCCAAGTAATACTTTGAGGTTTGAGTTAACAGGCAAAGAAGGTATGCAACAAGTTTGTAAAAGCTTTCAGTCCCCTCCTCTTTTTTACATATTCATCTCCTATAGGTTTAATTCAATAACTCTCTAACATATTTAAAATAACAATTTACAATGTAAAAAGTCATTTCTGGTAGCATATTTAAAAGGTTCACTTGCAATAAATTCAATTATTTCCTGTGAATAAAATCTATGAGAGTAGCATGTTACATCCTATCAAATCTGTAATTTTATAAAATAGCCATACGGATTAACTTGAATAAGACACAACAGCAGCATTTCAGGAAACTCTAAAAAGATATGTCTTACACAGTTTCTAAATAAAAAAAGAGTAACGCTGTGTTGACTAATCAAAAAAGAAAAGAAAATTCATTAAAAAAAATGATCTTGGTTTCAAAAATATACTTCTTCAAAAAAAGTTCACGTTCTTACCAAAAATTTGCTCACTTCTAAAGAAAACCCAAGATTTCAAATGATTTTAATCCAAAATATAATTTTATACATAAAATAAATGTATTACAGAGGGACTTCTACAAGTGGGAAATATTTCTTAGTAAATGATAATCCCTGATTACATAACAGATTGTAAAAGCAGGAACCATTTTTGAACGAAAACACAAGGAGGTGTTGATTGCAACTAATTTTCAAAATGAAACAAAATTTTGACAGTTCCCTCCTTAGAAAAGGAAAATAAATAGAATGCCCTGATCATAATCAGAAAATGTAAACCAGGATTTCAGCATTTCTGCACCATGTTTGTTAAGCCATCAGCTTTACAAAGTGCAGAAATGCTGTAATCTGGGTTTACATTTTCTTTTCATCAAATGCTGTAACATTTCTGCACCATGTTTGTTAAGCCATCACCTTAGCAAAACATAACGATGCAGAACACAATATTGGAAAGAGGCCTATATATATATTTTCTTTGCTATGTGAACAAAGTGAATTTTCCCTAAACAAAAACTTCTTGCAATTTATTCACTTAAGTTTAACAAATTTAACATCTTAAGTAGTTTAAAACATCATTTTACCACTACAGTTGTCTTTAAGTGCATTTACTTCCCAACCGCCTGTGCACAGACACTCGTAGCTACCTGGAAAGTTATGGCAATATCCACGATACCAGTTACAAAGACTAATGTTTTCAGAACATTCGTCTATGTCTAAAAAAGAACAGAAAGAAAACGTTAACTTCTAACAGTAAAACCATTATTACTGTATACCCCGTGCTGATCCCTAACAAATAGTAAAAGCTTAGCTATTTGCATTGTGTTTTATTGAAGTCCATTTCAATAAGAGCAGACAAGCAAAATGAACGAGAAAGAAATATTAAATAGAGAAAAATACGCAACTCACCGTTACAGACAGTGTTCTTGCTAAGACTACCATTCTGAGAATACCCAGCCAAGCATTCACAAACAAAAGCACCGGCGGTGTTTTTGCAAACCGACGAGTTGGAGCATTCAGTGCCAGGACTTTTCATGGAACATTCATCAACATCTAAAAAAACACATTTGTTGATATTGCAGTCGGAATTACATTTAGTATGCCAAAAGCTGTATAAACAAGTGGGCTTTATTGACAAATACTTCAGATGTTGAAAAAGGAAACATTTTCTTCGCCAACATCTACTATCAGTGAAATTTTATAAGTCACACACTTTAATTTTAAGCGCCTTTGATTGATGCTTCAATACAGAAATAAAGTATCAGTGAGATAGAACATCTTTACTACTATGGCTGTAATTAGGGATGGCAAAATCCCAGACATTCTCAATCCTGGGATTTTGGGATTGAAAAATTTATCCCTGGGAAATCGTGGGATTTAATAAAAAACAGAAACAATCATTGGCAGTGAAGCATGTGAGGAACAAAGTACTCATCAAACACTGAAAAATGATTAACTTATTGATAATGTAATTTTATTATCAATGGATTAATCATTTTTCATTTTTTAGTTACTTAACTAAAATAGTTCATTTACTGATGAACCTAACTGATTTAAATTATAAAACGATACATTAAAAGATAACACAGTATGAATAAAAATAATAATTAAGAATAATATGAATATAAATGAGTATACATGAATTTTATTTATTTTTGAAAGTACCACCTTAAAAAACTGAAAGCGTCAATCATTTCTTTGTTTAATTGCATTCCATTTTTTAAGCATGTAAACCCAGCCACTGAGATTGCTCATTCGGACTCCACACTTGTCGCAGATATAGATAGTATATAATCATATGCGTTTTAAAGGTGATTACCTCTTGTGGCACCACTTTCAAGTAAAGAAAGTTCTTTTTGAACTTTAGAAGTTACACTTTCTACCCTTATAGGTTAAATATATTTACTTAAGTTCTAATTTCTTTTTAAAGTTCTAAAGTTCTTAAACTATTTCAACTTACGTTTCTTAATCAGATCTATAATTCTAACTGAATTTGTTACTGTGAAAACGATTGCCACTTTGAATAACTGTAAAAAAGTTTATTTATTTAATAAATCTGACTCATATTGAAAACTTCATTAACTTAAACAGTAGTTGAAGAGTTTTTGAGAATCACATATACATTTCGCCGCATAAAAATTATTGTGTTCTATCTAATTTTTTTTTTTTTGTTCTGAAAACTTAATTTTCAATTTTTCTAAGTTAAAATGTTTTATTGCTGTCATCTTGTATAACCAAAAGAAAAAATCTTCTTTGTTATTTATGTTTCATAATTAAACTGAGAATACTATTTATATAACTTTTAATTTTTTTGTTTTTATTGCTGATTGTTAATTAAAGCTTTGATTAATAAATTCTCATGATATAGAAAAAAAAGCAGATAGAACCCTCAAATTCTCATGTGACAATGTGCAAAGAAAATGAAGCTGAAAAATCAAAATTAGCTGTTTATTCTCTTTGTAATTAAAAAATTACAAAGAGAATAAACAGCTATGTAACAAGTGTTTTACCAAACACTATATTTACTAGACATTTTATGATGTACAAATATGTTGTACATCAAAAAGTGCCTATTAAATATAGTCTTCGTAAGTCAATAGATAAATCCCCATTTATCTTTACTATTTCTATTACATTCCGGAAATTCAGGGAAAAATTTGTGAAAAACCCTCGGGCTAAGAGATCAACAATTTATAAGGGATCCCAGACTTTTGGGATTGTCATCCCGAGCAGAAACTTTGTATTGAAAATATAAAAAATCAGTATATGTATATCTATATATGTATATATAAATATATAAATAAATAAACAAATATATATATATATATATATATATATATATATATATATATATATATATATATATGTATATATATATATATATATATATATATATATATATATATATATATATATATATATATATATATATATATATATATATATATATATATATAACAGGCAACAAAAAAAAGTTCGTGCGGTTTTGCAGATTCATAAGTAAATACACATAAAAACAGTTTTAATAAAGTTTCTTCTGAGAAATAGTCTCCTTCAGCAAGAATAACTTTTTCCCATCGTCAAACAAGCTGGTATATTCCATTTTTACAAAAGTCTTGAGTTTAGTAGCTAAAAAACTGAGTTAACTCATATTCGAGATCTTCTCTATTTTGAAACTGTCGATTCCTCATATGATTTTCCAGGGCCAAAAGCAGGTGATAGTCACTTGGTGCAAGGTCTGGTGAATAGGGAGGGTGAGGTAGAATCTCCCATTGTAAACCTGCTAGAGTTTCCCGCGTGATTTTTGCGGTGTGCGGTCTGGCGTTGTCCTGGTGGAATACAACACCTTTTCTGTTTGCCAAAGCTGCTTGTTTTTGGTGAAGAGCAATCGAAACTCTGTCCAATTGGGCTGAGTATATCTCAGCAGTAATGATTTTTCCACTTGGTAGCAACTCATAGTGAACCATACCTGCTGTAGTCCACCACACACACAGTAAAACCTTTTGTTGGTGAATGCTTGGTTTAGGAGTCATCGATACTGGATCGTTACTGGATAGCCAATGATATGTTCGCTTTTAGTTTCAGTACATAATCCATTTTTCGTCGCACCTCAACATCCGGTCAAAAAATGGCACTAAATTGTGGCGGGAAAGCAATGAAGAACAAATGGTTAAGCGCTGTAGCTTGTTTGTTTCACTCAACTCATAGGGTACCCATTTGCTCAACTTCCAACGTTTTCCAAGTTGGTGCAAATGTAAACGAATAATTTCATCACTCACATTAAATCTTAAGGCAAGGTCCTGACATGTTTGACTGGAGCCCTGCTCGATTGCCAGCTTGACATCCTCGTTGTTTACGATGGACAATCATCCAGATCTTAGTTCATCTTCAAGGTTATCATTTCCAGAAGAAAATTTTTTAAACCACTTTTGACCCGTCTGTTCTGCTATGGTACCTTCCCCAAAAGCAGCGCATATCTTACGACAAGCTTCTACAGCTTTGGTTCCAAGTTTGAACTCATAAAGAAAACAGGCGCGAATTATCGCATCTGACACAGCCATACTCCACTTAAGACTTTTAAATTTAAAACGCACTAATAAAACTTATGAAATACACTGATTGATTCTCCTTAAAACAAGCTTTAACTTATATCAAAATCATCCCCCCACCACAACCAGTTTTCTTAATACATTTCTTAGAAATAGGCAAATAGGATAAACCGCACCAACACTTTTGGTTGCATGATATATTTATATATAAATATAAGAAAGTAAAAAAGGATATTAAATAAGTGAAAAACTACTAAGCCGAATTATAACAAATATTTTACAAATGCATTTTAAATGAGAATAGTGAAAACTTCACTACAAAAACATAAATTCTAAAACATAGAAAAATTAAACGCACAAAAGATGCAAATTAAGAAAAAAAAAAAAAAAAAAATTACAAACCTATTACACAAGAGCATAGACAAAATCACTTGATATGACAAGTAAGAAAAGCACAGAACAAAAAGGAAAATCAAAGTACAAATAAAAGAATAACAACCTGCTGTAGAAACAGTAGAAAAAAATAAACACCTGCTGTAGAAACAGTAGACAAAGAAACAGTGGATGAAGCATCAGTTGACATAACACCACTAGTTGTAGACTCTGTTGATGTAAACTCTGTATATAAACTCTTGGTTGATGTTGAATCTGTTGATGTCACAACTGTTGAAGAAGCCTCAGTTGATATAGATTCAGTTGATGTGGACACTGTTGATGTTGACTCATTTGTTGTAGATTCTGTTGAACCAGCCTCGATTGATGTAGATTCTGTTGATGTAATTTCTTTTGATGTAGGTTCTGCTAATGTTGTCTCAGTTGATGTAGATTCAGTTGATGTAGACTCTGTTGATGTTGACTCAGTTGATTCTGCTGAAATAGCCTCAGTTGATGTAGATTCTGTTGATGTAATTTCTGCTGCTGTAGATTCTGTTGATGTTGATTCAGTTGATGTAGACTCTGTTAAAGTTAACTCAGATGATAAAGATTCTGTCGAAGTAGCCGCAGTTAATGTAGAGTCTGTTGGAGTTGATTCTGTTGATGAAGAGTCAGTTGATGTATATTCTTTTGAAGTGGCCTCAGTTGATGTAGATTCAGCTGATGTAGACTCTATTGATGTTGACTCAGTTGATGTAGAGTCAGTTGGTGTAGATTCAGTTGATGTAGAGTCTGTTGATGTTGACTCAGTAGATGCAGATTCTGTTGATGAAATTTCTGTTGCTGTAGATTCTGTTGATGTTGTCTCAGTTGATGTAGATTCAGTTGATGTAGACTCTGTTGATGTTGACTCAGTTGATTCTTTTGAAGTAGCCTCACTTGATGTAGATTCAGTTGATGTAGACTCTGTTGATGTTGATTCAGTAGATGTAGATTCTGTTGAGGAAATTTCTGTTGCTGTAGATTCTGTTGATGTTGACTCAGTTGATGAAGATTCAGTTGATGAAGACTCTGTTGATGTTGACTCAGTTGATTCTTTTGAAGTAGCCTCAGTTGACGTAGATTCAGATGATGTAGACTCTGTTGATGTTGACTCAGTAGATGTAGATTCAGTTGATGAAATTTCTGTTGCTGTAGACTCTGTTGATGTTGACTCAGTTGATTCTGCTGAAGTAGCCTCAGTTGATGTAGATTCTGTTGATGTAATTTCTGCCGCTGTAGATTCTGTTGATGTTGACTCAGTTGATATAGATTCTGTTGAAGTAGCCTCAGTTGATTTAGATTTAGTTGATGTTGACTCTGTTGATGTTGTCTCAGATGATGCAGATTCGGTTGAAGGAACCTCAGTTAACGTAGATTCAGTTGATGTAGACTCTGTTGAAGCTAACTCAGAGGATGTAGATTCTGTTGAAGAAGCCGCAGTTGATGTAGAGTCTGTTGGTGTAGATTCTTTTGATGTTGACTCAGTTGATATTGATTCTGTTGAAGTTGCCTCAGTTGATCTAGATCCAGTTGATGTCGACTCTTTTGAAGTAGACTCAGTTGATTTAGATTCTGTTGATGTAATTTCTGATGATGTAGATTCTGTTGATGTTGACTCAGCTGATGTAGATTCTGTTGAAATAGCCTCAGTTGATGTAGAGTCTGTTGATGTAGATTCAGTTGATATTGACTCAGTTGATGTAGTCTCTGTTGAAGTTAACTCAGATGATGTAGTTTCCGTCGAAGGAGACGCAGTTGATGTAGAGTCTGTTTGTGTTGATTCTGTTGATGAAGAGTCAGTTGATGTATAATCTTTTGAAGTGGCCTCAGTTGATGTAGATTCAGTTGATGTAGACTCTGTTGATGTTGACTCAGTTGATTCTTTTGAAGTAGCCTCAGTTGATGTAGATTCAGTTGATGTAGACTCTGTTGATGTTGATTCAGTAGATGTAGATTCTGTTGATGAAATTTCTGTTGCTGTAGATTCTGTTGATGTTGACTCTGTTGATGTAGATTCAGTTGATGTAGACTCTGGTGATGTTGACTCAGTTGATTCTTTTGAAGTAGCCTCACTTGATGTAGATTCAGTTGATGTAGAGTCTGTTGATGTTGACTCAGTAGATGTAGATTCTGTTGATGAAATTTCTGTTGCTGTAGATTCTGTTGATGTTGTCTCAGTTGATGTAGATTCAGTTGATGTAGACTCTGTTGATGTTGACTCAGTTGATTCTGCTGAAGCAGCCTCAGTTGATGTTGATTCAGTTAATGAAGACTCTTTCGATGTTGACTCAGTTGATGTAGAGTCTGTTGGTGTAGATTCAGTTGATGTAGACTCTGTTGATGTTGTCTCAGATGATGCAGATTCGGTTGAAGGAACCTCAGTTAACGTAGATTCAGTTGATGTAGACTCTGTTGAAGCTAACTCAGAGGATGTAGATTCTGTTGAAGAAGCCGCAGTTGATGTAGAGTCTGTTGGTGTAGATTCTTTTGATGTTGACTCAGCTGATGTTGATTCTGTTGAAGTTGCCTCAGTTGATCTAGATCCAGTTGATGTCGACTGTTTTGAAGTAGACTCAGTTGATTTAGATTCTGTTGATGTAATTTCTGATGATGTAGATTCTGTTGATGTTGACTCAGCTGATGTAGATTCTGTTGAAATAGCCTCAGTTGATGTAGAGTCTGTTGATGTAGATTCAGTTGATATTGACTCAGTTGATGTAGTCTCTGTTGAAGTTAACTCAGATGATGTAGTTTCCGTCGAAGGAGACGCAGTTGATGTAGAGTCTGTTTGTGTTGATTCTGTTGATGAAGAGTCAGTTGATGTATAATCTTTTGAAGTGGCCTCAGTTGATGTAGATTCAGTTGATGTAGACTCTGTTGATGTTGACTCAGTTGATTCTTTTGAAGTAGCCTCAGTTGATGTAGATTCAGTTGATGTAGACTCTGTTGATGTTGATTCAGTAGATGTAGATTCTGTTGATGAAATTTCTGTTGCTGTAGATTCTGTTGATGTTGACTCTGTTGATGTAGATTCAGTTGATGAAGACTCTGTTGATGTTGACTCAGTTGATTCTTTTGAAGTAGCCTCAGTTGATGTAGATTCAGTTGATGTAGACTCTGTTGATGTTGACTCAGTTGATGTAGATTCTGTTGATGAAATTTCTGTTGCTGTAGATTCTGTTAATGTTGACTCAGTTGATGTAGATTCTGTTGATGTAATTTCTGTTGCTGTAGGTTCTGTTGATTTTGACTCAGTTGATGTAGATTCAGTTGATGTAGACTCTGTTGATGTTGTCTCAGTTGATTCTGCTGAAGCAGCCTCAGTTGATGTAGATTCAGTTAATGAAGACTCTTTTGATGTTGAATCAGTTGATGTAGAGTCTGTTGGTGTAGATTCAGTTGATTTAGACTCTGTTGATGTTGACTCAGTTGATTCTCTTGAAGTAGCCTCAGTTGATGTAGAGTCAGTTGTTGTAGACTCTGTTGATGTTGATTCAGTAGATGTAGATTCTGTTGAGGAAACTTCTGTTGCTGTAGATTCTGTTGATGTTGACTCAGTTGATGAAGATTTAGTTGATGTAGACTCTGTTGATGTTGACTCAGTTGATTCTCTTGAAGTAGCCTCAGTTGATGTAGAGTCAGTTGATGTAGACTCTGTTGATGTTGATTCAGTAGATGTAGATTCTGTTGAGGAAACTTCTGTTGCTGTAGATTCTGTTGATGTTGACTCAGTTGATGTAGATTCAGTTGATGAAGACTCTGTTGATGTTGACTCAGTTGATTCTTTTGAAGTAGCCTCAGTTGATGTAGATTCAATTGATGTAGACTCTGTTGATGTTGACTCAGTAGATGTAGATTCTGATGATGAAATTTCTGTTGCTGTAGATTCTGTTGATGTTGACTCTGTTGATGTAGATTCAGTTGATGTAGACTCTGGTGATGTTGACTCAGTTGATTCTTTTGAAGTAGCCTCACTTGATGTAGATTCAGTTGATGTAGAGTCTGTTGATGTTGACTCAGTAGATGTAGATTCTGTTGATGAAATTTCTGTTGCTGTAGATTCTGTTGATGTTGTCTCAGTTGATGTAGATTCAGTTGATGTAGACTCTGTTGATGTTGACTCAGTTGATTCTGCTGAAGCAGCCTCAGTTGATGTTGATTCAGTTAATGAAGACTCTTTCGATGTTGACTCAGTTGATGTAGAGTCTGTTGGTGTAGATTCAGTTGATGTAGACTCTGTTGATGTTGACTCAGTTGATTCTTTTGAAGTAGCCTCACTTGATGTAGATTCAGTTGATGTAGACTCTGTTGATGTTGATTCAGTAGATGTAGATTCTGTTGAGGAAATTTCTGTTGCTGTAGATTCTGTTGATGTTGACTCAGTTGATGAAGATTCAGTTGATGAAGACTCTGTTGATGTTGACTCAGTTGATTCTTTTGAAGTAGCCTCAGTTGACGTAGATTCAGATGATGTAGACTCTGTTGATGTTGATTCAGTTGATGTAGATTCTGTTGATGAAATTTCTGTTGCTGTAGATTCTGTTAATGTTGACTCAGTTGATGTAGATTCTGTTGATGTAATTTCTGTTGCTGTAGGTTCTGTTGATTTTGACTCAGTTGATGTAGATTCAGTTGATGTAGACTCTGTTGATGTTGTCTCAGTTGATTCTGCTGAAGCAGCCTCAGTTGATGTAGATTCAGTTAATGAAGACTCTTTTGATGTTGAATCAGTTGATGTAGAGTCTGTTGGTGTAGATTCAGTTGATTTAGACTCTGTTGATGTTGACTCAGTTGATTCTCTTGAAGTAGCCTCAGTTGATGTAGAGTCAGTTGTTGTAGACTCTGTTGATGTTGATTCAGTAGATGTAGATTCTGTTGAGGAAACTTCTGTTGCTGTAGATTCTGTTGATGTTGACTCAGTTGATGAAGATTCAGTTGATGTAGACTCTGTTGATGTTGACTCAGTTGATTCTCTTGAAGTAGCCTCAGTTGATGTAGAGTCAGTTGATGTAGACTCTGTTGATGTTGATTCAGTAGATGTAGATTCTGTTGAGGAAACTTCTGTTGCTGTAGATTCTGTTGATGTTGACTCAGTTGATGTAGATTCAGTTGATGAAGACTCTGTTGATGTTGACTCAGTTGATTCTTTTGAAGTAGCCTCAGTTGATGTAGATTCAATTGATGTAGACTCTGTTGATGTTGACTCAGTAGATGTAGATTCTGTTGATGAAATTTCTGTTGCTGTAGATTCTGTTGATGTTGTCTCAGTTGATGTAGATTCAGTTGATGTAGACTCTGTTGATGTTGACTCAGTTGATTCTGCTGAAGCAGCCTCAGTTGATGTTGATTCAGTTAATGAAGACTCTTTCGATGTTGACTCAGTTGATGTAGAGTCTGTTGGTGTAGATTCAGTTGATGTAGACTCTGTTGATGTTGACTCAGTTGATTCTTTTGAAGTAGCCTCACTTGATGTAGATTCAGTTGTTGTAGACTCTGTTGATGTTGATTCAGTAGATGTAGATTCTGTTGAGGAAACTTCTGTTGCTGTAGATTCTGTTGATGTTGACTCAGTTGATGAAGATTCAGTTGATGTAGACTCTGTTGATGTTGACTCAGTTGATTCTCTTGAAGTAGCCTCAGTTGATGTAGAGTCAGTTGATGTAGACTCTGTTGATGTTGATTCAGTAGATGTAGATTCTGTTGAGGAAACTTCTGTTGCTGTAGATTCTGTTGATGTTGACTCAGTTGATGTAGATTCAGTTGATGAAGACTCTGTTGATGTTGACTCAGTTGATTCTTTTGAAGTAGCCTCAGTTGATGTAGATTCAATTGATGTAGACTCTGTTGATGTTGACTCAGTAGATGTAGATTCTGATGATGAAATTTCTGTTGCTGTAGATTCTGTTGATGTTGACTCTGTTGATGTAGATTCAGTTGATGTAGACTCTGGTGATGTTGACTCAGTTGATTCTTTTGAAGTAGCCTCACTTGATGTAGATTCAGTTGATGTAGAGTCTGTTGATGTTGACTCAGTAGATGTAGATTCTGTTGATGAAATTTCTGTTGCTGTAGATTCTGTTGATGTTGTCTCAGTTGATGTAGATTCAGTTGATGTAGACTCTGTTGATGTTGACTCAGTTGATTCTGCTGAAGCAGCCTCAGTTGATGTTGATTCAGTTAATGAAGACTCTTTCGATGTTGACTCAGTTGATGTAGAGTCTGTTGGTGTAGATTCAGTTGATGTAGACTCTGTTGATGTTGACTCAGTTGATTCTTTTGAAGTAGCCTCACTTGATGTAGATTCAGTTGTTGTAGACTCTGTTGATGTTGATTCAGTAGATGTAGATTCTGTTGAGGAAACTTCTGTTGCTGTAGATTCTGTTGATGTTGACTCAGTTGATGAAGATTCAGTTGATGTAGACTCTGTTGATGTTGACTCAGTTGATTCTCTTGAAGTAGCCTCAGTTGATGTAGAGTCAGTTGATGTAGACTCTGTTGATGTTGATTCAGTAGATGTAGATTCTGTTGAGGAAACTTCTGTTGCTGTAGATTCTGTTGATGTTGACTCAGTTGATGTAGATTCAGTTGATGAAGACTCTGTTGATGTTGACTCAGTTGATTCTTTTGAAGTAGCCTCAGTTGATGTAGATTCAATTGATGTAGACTCTGTTGATGTTGACTCAGTAGATGTAGATTCTGATGATGAAATTTCTGTTGCTGTAGATTCTGTTGATGTTGACTCTGTTGATGTAGATTCAGTTGATGTAGACTCTGGTGATGTTGACTCAGTTGATTCTTTTGAAGTAGCCTCACTTGATGTAGATTCAGTTGATGTAGAGTCTGTTGATGTTGACTCAGTAGATGTAGATTCTGTTGATGAAATTTCTGTTGCTGTAGATTCTGTTGATGTTGTCTCAGTTGATGTAGATTCAGTTGATGTAGACTCTGTTGATGTTGACTCAGTTGATTCTGCTGAAGCAGCCTCAGTTGATGTTGATTCAGTTAATGAAGACTCTTTCGATGTTGACTCAGTTGATGTAGAGTCTGTTGGTGTAGATTCAGTTGATGTAGACTCTGTTGATGTTGACTCAGTTGATTCTTTTGAAGTAGCCTCACTTGATGTAGATTCAGTTGATGTAGACTCTGTTGATGTTGATTCAGTAGATGTAGATTCTGTTGAGGAAATTTCTGTTGCTGTAGATTCTGTTGATGTTGACTCAGTTGATGAAGATTCAGTTGATGAAGACTCTGTTGATGTTGACTCAGTTGATTCTTTTGAAGTAGCCTCAGTTGACGTAGATTCAGATGATGTAGACTCTGTTGATGTTGACTCAGTAGATGTAGATTCAGTTGATGAAATTTCTGTTGCTGTAGACTCTGTTGATGTTGACTCAGTTGATTCTGCTGAAGTAGCCTCAGTTGATGTAGATTCTGTTGATGTAATTTCTGCCGCTGTAGATTCTGTTGATGTTGACTCAGTTGATATAGATTCTGTTGAAGTAGCCTCAGTTGATTTAGATTTAGTTGATGTTGACTCTGTTGATGTTGTCTCAGATGATGCAGATTCGGTTGAAGGAACCTCAGTTAACGTAGATTCAGTTGATGTAGACTCTGTTGAAGCTAACTCAGAGGATGTAGATTCTGTTGAAGAAGCCGCAGTTGATGTAGAGTCTGTTGGTGTAGATTCTTTTGATGTTGACTCAGTTGATGTTGATTCTGTTGAAGTTGCCTCAGTTGATCTAGATCCAGTTGCTGTCGACTCTTTTGAAGTAGACTCAGTTGATTTAGATTCTGTTGATGTAATTTCTGATGATGTAGATTCTGTTGATGTTGACTCAGCTGATGTAGATTCTGTTGAAATAGCCTCAGTTGATGTAGAGTCTGTTGATGTAGATTCAGTTGATATTGACTCAGTTGATGTAGTCTCTGTTGAAGTTAACTCAGATGATGTAGTTTCCGTCGAAGGAGACGCAGTTGATGTAGAGTCTGTTTGTGTTGATTCTGTTGATGAAGAGTCAGTTGATGTATAATCTTTTGAAGTGGCCTCAGTTGATGTAGATTCAGTTGATGTAGACTCTGTTGATGTTGACTCAGTTGATTCTTTTGAAGTAGCCTCAGTTGATGTAGATTCAGTTGATGTAGACTCTGTTGATGTTGATTCAGTAGATGTAGATTCTGTTGATGAAATTTCTGTTGCTGTAGATTCTGTTGATGTTGACTCTGTTGATGTAGATTCAGTTGATGTAGACTCTGGTGATGTTGACTCAGTTGATTCTTTTGAAGTAGCCTCACTTGATGTAGATTCAGTTGATGTAGAGTCTGTTGATGTTGACTCAGTAGATGTAGATTCTGTTGATGAAATTTCTGTTGCTGTAGATTCTGTTGATGTTGTCTCAGTTGATGTAGATTCAGTTGATGTAGACTCTGTTGATGTTGACTCAGTTGATTCTGCTGAAGCAGCCTCAGTTGATGTTGATTCAGTTAATGAAGACTCTTTCGATGTTGACTCAGTTGATGTAGAGTCTGTTGGTGTAGATTCAGTTGATGTAGACTCTGTTGATGTTGTCTCAGATGATGCAGATTCGGTTGAAGGAACCTCAGTTAACGTAGATTCAGTTGATGTAGACTCTGTTGAAGCTAACTCAGAGGATGTAGATTCTGTTGAAGAAGCCGCAGTTGATATAGAGTCTGTTGGTGTAGATTCTTTTGATGTTGACTCAGCTGATGTTGATTCTGTTGAAGTTGCCTCAGTTGATCTAGATCCAGTTGATGTCGACTGTTTTGAAGTAGACTCAGTTGATTTAGATTCTGTTGATGTAATTTCTGATGATGTAGATTCTGTTGATGTTGACTCAGCTGATGTAGATTCTGTTGAAATAGCCTCAGTTGATGTAGAGTCTGTTGATGTAGATTCAGTTGATATTGACTCAGTTGATGTAGTCTCTGTTGAAGTTAACTCAGATGATGTAGTTTCCGTCGAAGGAGACGCAGTTGATGTAGAGTCTGTTTGTGTTGATTCTGTTGATGAAGAGTCAGTTGATGTATAATCTTTTGAAGTGGCCTCAGTTGATGTAGATTCAGTTGATGTAGACTCTGTTGATGTTGACTCAGTTGATTCTTTTGAAGTAGCCTCAGTTGATGTAGATTCAGTTGATGTAGACTCTGTTGATGTTGATTCAGTAGATGTAGATTCTGTTGATGAAATTTCTGTTGCTGTAGATTCTGTTGATGTTGACTCTGTTGATGTAGATTCAGTTGATGAAGATTCTGTTGATGTTGACTCAGTTGATTCTTTTGAAGTAGCCTCAGTTGATGTAGATTCAGTTGATGTAGACTCTGTTGATGTTGACTCAGTTGATGTAGATTCTGTTGATGAAATTTCTGTTGCTGTAGATTCTGTTAATGTTGACTCAGTTGATGTAGATTCTGTTGATGTAATTTCTGTTGCTGTAGGTTCTGTTGATTTTGACTCAGTTGATGTAGATTCAGTTGATGTAGACTCTGTTGATGTTGTCTCAGTTGATTCTGCTGAAGCAGCCTCAGTTGATGTAGATTCAGTTAATGAAGACTCTTTTGATGTTGAATCAGTTGATGTAGAGTCTGTTGGTGTAGATTCAGTTGATTTAGACTCTGTTGATGTTGACTCAGTTGATTCTCTTGAAGTAGCCTCAGTTGATGTAGAGTCAGTTGTTGTAGACTCTGTTGATGTTGATTCAGTAGATGTAGATTCTGTTGAGGAAACTTCTGTTGCTGTAGATTCTGTTGATGTTGACTCAGTTGATGAAGATTCAGTTGATGTAGACTCTGTTGATGTTGACTCAGTTGATTCTCTTGAAGTAGCCTCAGTTGATGTAGAGTCAGTTGATGTAGACTCTGTTGATGTTGATTCAGTAGATGTAGATTCTGTTGAGGAAACTTCTGTTGCTGTAGATTCTGTTGATGTTGACTCAGTTGATGTAGATTCAGTTGATGAAGACTCTGTTGATGTTGACTCAGTTGATTCTTTTGAAGTAGCCTCAGTTGATGTAGATTCAATTGATGTAGACTCTGTTGATGTTGACTCAGTAGATGTAGATTCTGATGATGAAATTTCTGTTGCTGTAGATTCTGTTGATGTTGACTCTGTTGATGTAGATTCAGTTGATGTAGACTCTGGTGATGTTGACTCAGTTGATTCTTTTGAAGTAGCCTCACTTGATGTAGATTCAGTTGATGTAGAGTCTGTTGATGTTGACTCAGTAGATGTAGATTCTGTTGATGAAATTTCTGTTGCTGTAGATTCTGTTGAAGTTGTCTCAGTTGATGTAGATTCAGTTGATGTAGACTCTGTTGATGTTGACTCAGTTGATTCTGCTGAAGCAGCCTCAGTTGATGTTGATTCAGTTAATGAAGACTCTTTCGATGTTGACTCAGTTGATGTAGAGTCTGTTGGTGTAGATTCAGTTGATGTAGACTCTGTTGATGTTGACTCAGTTGATTCTTTTGAAGTAGCCTCACTTGATGTAGATTCAGTTGATGTAGACTCTGTTGATGTTGATTCAGTAGATGTAGATTCTGTTGAGGAAATTTCTGTTGCTGTAGATTCTGTTGATGTTGACTCAGTTGATGAAGATTCAGTTGATGAAGACTCTGTTGATGTTGACTCAGTTGATTCTTTTGAAGTAGCCTCAGTTGACGTAGATTCAGATGATGTAGACTCTGTTGATGTTGACTCAGTTGATGTAGATTCTGTTGATGAAATTTCTGTTGCTGTAGATTCTGTTAATGTTGACTCAGTTGATGTAGATTCTGTTGATGTAATTTCTGTTGCTGTAGGTTCTGTTGATTTTGACTCAGTTGATGTAGATTCAGTTGATGTAGACTCTGTTGATGTTGTCTCAGTTGATTCTGCTGAAGCAGCCTCAGTTGATGTAGATTCAGTTAATGAAGACTCTTTTGATGTTGAATCAGTTGATGTAGAGTCTGTTGGTGTAGATTCAGTTGATTTAGACTCTGTTGATGTTGACTCAGTTGATTCTCTTGAAGTAGCCTCAGTTGATGTAGAGTCAGTTGTTGTAGACTCTGTTGATGTTGATTCAGTAGATGTAGATTCTGTTGAGGAAACTTCTGTTGCTGTAGATTCTGTTGATGTTGACTCAGTTGATGAAGATTCAGTTGATGTAGACTCTGTTGATGTTGACTCAGTTGATTCTTTTGAAGTAACCTCACTTGATGTAGATTCAGTTGATGTAGACTCTGTTGATGTTGATTCAGTAGATGTAGATTCTGTTGAGGAAATTTCTGTTGCTGTAGATTCTGTTGATGTTGACTCAGTTGATGAAGATTCAGTTGATGAAGACTCTGTTGATGTTGACTCAGTTGATTCTTTTGAAGTAGCCTCAGTTGACGTAGATTCAGATGATGTAGACTCTGTTGATGTTGACTCAGTAGATGTAGATTCAGTTGATGAAATTTCTGTTGCTGTAAACTCTGTTGATGTTGACTCAGTTGATTCTGCTGAAGTAGCCTCAGTTGATGTAGATTCTGTTGATGTAATTTCTGCCGCTGTAGATTCTGTTGATGTTGACTCAGTTGATATAGATTCTGTTGAAGTAGCCTCAGTTGATTTAGATTTAGTTGATGTTGACTCTGTTGATGTTGTCTCAGATGATGCAGATTCAGTTGAAGGAACCTCAGTTAACGTAGATTCAGTTGATGTAGACTCTGTTGAAGCTAACTCAGAGGATGTAGATTCTGTTGAAGAAGCCGCAGTTGATGTAGAGTCTGTTGGTGTAGATTCTTTTGATGTTGACTCAGTTGATGTTGATTCTGTTGAAGTTGCCTCAGTTGATCTAGATCCAGTTGATGTCGACTCTTTTGAAGTAGACTCAGTTGATTTAGATTCTGTTGATGTAATTTCTGATGATGTAGATTCTGTTGATGTTGACTCAGCTGATGTAGATTCTGTTGAAATAGCCTCAGTTGATGTAGAGTCTGTTGATGTAGATTCAGTTGATATTGACTCAGTTGATGTAGTCTCTGTTGAAGTTAACTCAGATGATGTAGTTTCCGTCGAAGGAGACGCAGTTGATGTAGAGTCTGTTTGTGTTGATTCTGTTGATGAAGAGTCAGTTGATGTATAATCTTTTGAAGTGGCCTCAGTTGATGTAGATTCAGTTGATGTAGACTCTGTTGATGTTGACTCAGTTGATTCTTTTGAAGTAGCCTCAGTTGATGTAGATTCAGTTGATGTAGACTCTGTTGATGTTGATTCAGTAGATGTAGATTCTGTTGATGAAATTTCTGTTGCTGTAGATTCTGTTGATGTTGACTCTGTTGATGTAGATTCAGTTGATGTAGACTCTGTTGATGTTGACTCAGTTGATTCTCTTGAAGTAGCCTCAGTTGATGTAGAGTCAGTTGATGTAGACTCTGTTGATGTTGATTCAGTAGATGTAGATTCTGTTGAGGAAACTTCTGTTGCTGTAGATTCTGTTGATGTTGACTCAGTTGATGTAGATTCAGTTGATGAAGACTCTGTTGATGTTGACTCAGTTGATTCTTTTGAAGTAGCCTCAGTTGATGTAGATTCAATTGATGTAGACTCTGTTGATGTTGACTCAGTAGATGTAGATTCTGATGATGAAATTTCTGTTGCTGTAGATTCTGTTGATGTTGACTCTGTTGATGTAGATTCAGTTGATGTAGACTCTGGTGATGTTGACTCAGTTGATTCTTTTGAAGTAGCCTCACTTGATGTAGATTCAGTTGATGTAGAGTCTGTTGATGTTGACTCAGTAGATGTAGATTCTGTTGATGAAATTTCTGTTGCTGTAGATTCTGTTGATGTTGTCTCAGTTGATGTAGATTCAGTTGATGTAGACTCTGTTGATGTTGACTCAGTTGATTCTGCTGAAGCAGCCTCAGTTGATGTTGATTCAGTTAATGAAGACTCTTTCGATGTTGACTCAGTTGATGTAGAGTCTGTTCGTGTAGATTCAGTTGATGTAGACTCTGTTGATGTTGACTCAGTTGATTCTTTTGAAGTAGCCTCACTTGATGTAGATTCAGTTGATGTAGACTCTGTTGATGTTGATTCAGTAGATGTAGATTCTGTTGAGGAAATTTCTGTTGCTGTAGATTCTGTTGATGTTGACTCAGTTGATGAAGATTCAGTTGATGAAGACTCTGTTGATGTTGACTCAGTTGACTCTTTTGAAGTAGCCTCAGTTGACGTAGATTCAGATGATGTAGACTCTGTTGATGTTGACTCAGTAGATGTAGATTCAGTTGATGAAATTTCTGTTGCTGTAGACTCTGTTGATGTTGACTCAGTTGATTCTGCTGAAGTAGCCTCAGTTGATGTAGATTCTGTTGATGTAATTTCTGCCGCTGTAGATTCTGTTGATGTTGACTCAGTTGATATAGATTCTGTTGAAGTAGCCTCAGTTGATTTAGATTTAGTTGATGTTGACTCTGTTGATGTTGTCTCAGATGATGCAGATTCGGTTGAAGGAACCTCAGTTAACGTAGATTCAGTTGATGTAGACTCTGTTGAAGCTAACTCAGAGGATGTAGATTCTGTTGAAGAAGCCGCAGTTGATGTAGAGTCTGTTGGTGTAGATTCTTTTGATGTTGACTCAGTTGATGTTGATTCTGTTGAAGTTGCCTCAGTTGATCTAGATCCAGTTGATGTCGACTCTTTTGAAGTAGACTCAGTTGATTTAGATTCTGTTGATGTAATTTCTGATGATGTAGATTCTGTTGATGTTGACTCAGCTGATGTAGATTCTGTTGAAATAGCCTCAGTTGATGTAGAGTCTGTTGATGTAGATTCAGTTGATATTGACTCAGTTGATGTAGTCTCTGTTGAAGTTAACTCAGATGATGTAGTTTCCGTCGAAGGAGACGCAGTTGATGTAGAGTCTGTTTGTGTTGATTCTGTTGATGAAGAGTCAGTTGATGTATAATCTTTTGAAGTGGCCTCAGTTGATGTAGATTCAGTTGATGTAGACTCTGTTGATGTTGACTCAGTTGATTCTTTTGAAGTAGCCTCAGTTGATGTAGATTCAGTTGATGTAGACTCTGTTGATGTTGATTCAGTAGATGTAGATTCTGTTGATGAAATTTCTGTTGCTGTAGATTCTGTTGATGTTGACTCTGTTGATGTAGATTCAGTTGATGAAGACTCTGTTGATGTTGACTCAGTTGATTCTTTTGAAGTAGCCTCAGTTGATGTAGATTCAGTTGATGTAGACTCTGTTGATGTTGACTCAGTTGATGTAGATTCTGTTGATGAAATTTCTGTTGCTGTAGATTCTGTTAATGTTGACTCAGTTGATGTAGATTCTGTTGATGTAATTTCTGTTGCTGTAGGTTCTGTTGATTTTGACTCAGTTGATGTAGATTCAGTTGATGTAGACTCTGTTGATGTTGTCTCATTTGATTCTGCTGAAGCAGCCTCAGTTGATGTAGATTCAGTTAATGAAGACTCTTTTGATGTTGAATCAGTTGATGTAGAGTCTGTTGGTGTAGATTCAGTTGATTTAGACTCTGTTGATGTTGACTCAGTTGATTCTCTTGAAGTAGCCTCAGTTGATGTAGAGTCAGTTGATGTAGACTCTGTTGATGTTGATTCAGTAGATGTAGATTCTGTTGAGGAAACTTCTGTTGCTGTAGATTCTGTTGATGTTGACTCAGTTGATGAAGATTCAGTTGATGTAGACTCTGTTGATGTTGACTCAGTTGATTCTCTTGAAGTAGCCTCAGTTGATGTAGAGTCAGTTGATGTAGACTCTGTTGATGTTGATTCAGTAGATGTAGATTCTGTTGAGGAAACTTCTGTTGCTGTAGATTCTGTTGATGTTGACTCAGTTGATGAAGATTCAGTTGATGAAGACTCTGTTGATGTTGACTCAGTTGATTCTTTTGAAGTAGCCTCAGTTGATGTAGATTCAATTGATGTAGACTCTGTTGATGTTGACTCAGTAGATGTAGATTCTGATGATGAAATTTCTGTTGCTGTAGATTCTGTTGATGTTGACTCTGTTGATGTAGATTCAGTTGATGTAGACTCTGGTGATGTTGACTCAGTTGATTCTTTTGAAGTAGCCTCACTTGATGTAGATTCAGTTGATGTAGAGTCTGTTGATGTTGACTCAGTAGATGTAGATTCTGTTGATGAAAGTTCTGTTGCTGTAGATTCTGTTGATGTTGTCTCAGTTGATGTAGATTTAGTTGATGTAGACTCTGTTGATGTTGACTCAGTTGATTCTGCTGAAGCAGCCTCAGTTGATGTTGATTCAGTTAATGAAGACTCTTTCGATGTTGACTCAGTTGATGTAGAGTCTGTTGGTGTAGATTCAGTTGATGTAGACTCTGTTGATGTTGACTCAGTTGATTCTTTTGAAGTAGCCTCACTTGATGTAGATTCAGTTGATGTAGACTCTGTTGATGTTGATTCAGTAGATGTAGATTCTGTTGAGGAAATTTCTGTTGCTGTAGATTCTGTTGATGTTGACTCAGTTGATGAAGATTCAGTTGATGAAGACTCTGTTGATGTTGACTCAGTTGATTCTTTTGAAGTAGCCTCAGTTGACGTAGACTCAGATGATGTAGACTCTGTTGATGTTGACTCAGTAGATGTAGATTCAGTTGATGAAATTTCTGTTGCTGTAGACTCTGTTGATGTTGACTCAGTTGATTCTGCTGAAGTAGCCTCAGTTGATGTAGATTCTGTTGATGTAATTTCTGCCGCTGTAGATTCTGTTGATGTTGACTCAGTTGATATAGATTCTGTTGAAGTAGCCTCAGTTGATTTAGATTTAGTTGATGTTGACTCTGTTGATGTTGTCTCAGATGATGCAGATTCGGTTGAAGGAACCTCAGTTAACGTAGATTCAGTTGATGTAGACTCTGTTGAAGCTAACTCAGAGGATGTAGATTCTGTTGAAGAAGCCGCAGTTGATGTAGAGTCTGTTGGTGTAGATTCTTTTGATGTTGACTCAGTTGATGTTGATTCTGTTGAAGTTGCCTCAGTTGATCTAGATCCAGTTGATGTCGACTCTTTTGAAGTAGACTCAGTTGATTTAGATTCTGTTGATGTAATTTCTGATGATGTAGATTCTGTTGATGTTGACTCAGCTGATGTAGATTCTGTTGAAATAGCCTCAGTTGATGTAGAGTCTGTTGATGTAGATTCAGTTGATATTGACTCAGTTGATGTAGTCTCTGTTGAAGTTAACTCAGATGATGTAGTTTCCGTCGAAGGAGACGCAGTTGATGTAGAGTCTGTTTGTGTTGATTCTGTTGATGAAGAGTCAGTTGATGTATAATCTTTTGAAGTGGCCTCAGTTGATGTAGATTCAGTTGATGTAGACTCTGTTGATGTTGACTCAGTTGATTCTTTTGAAGTAGCCTCAGTTGATGTAGATTCAGTTGATGTAGACTCTGTTGATGTTGATTCAGTAGATGTAGATTCTGTTGATGAAATTTCTGTTGCTGTAGATTCTGTTGATGTTGACTCTGTTGATGTAGATTCAGTTGATGAAGACTCTGTTGATGTTGACTCAGTTGATTCTTTTGAAGTAGCCTCAGTTGATGTAGATTCAGTTGATGTAGACTCTGTTGATGTTGACTCAGTTGATGTAGATTCTGTTGATGAAATTTCTGTTGCTGTAGATTCTGTTAATGTTGACTCAGTTGATGTAGATTCTGTTGATGTAATTTCTGTTGCTGTAGGTTCTGTTGATTTTGACTCAGTTGATGTAGATTCAGTTGATGTAGACTCTGTTGATGTTGTCTCATTTGATTCTGCTGAAGCAGCCTCAGTTGATGTAGATTCAGTTAATGAAGACTCTTTTGATGTTGAATCAGTTGATGTAGAGTCTGTTGGTGTAGATTCAGTTGATTTAGACTCTGTTGATGTTGACTCAGTTGATTCTCTTGAAGTAGCCTCAGTTGATGTAGAGTCAGTTGATGTAGACTCTGTTGATGTTGATTCAGTAGATGTAGATTCTGTTGAGGAAACTTCTGTTGCTGTAGATTCTGTTGATGTTGACTCAGTTGATGAAGATTCAGTTGATGTAGACTCTGTTGATGTTGACTCAGTTGATTCTCTTGCAGTAGCCTCAGTTGATGTAGAGTCAGTTGATGTAGACTCTGTTGATGTTGATTCAGTAGATGTAGATTCTGTTGAGGAAACTTCTGTTGCTGTAGATTCTGTTGATGTTGACTCAGTTGATGTAGATTCAGTTGATGAAGACTCTGTTGATGTTGACTCAGTTGATTCTTTTGAAGTAGCCTCAGTTGATGTAGATTCAATTGATGTAGACTCTGTTGATGTTGACTCAGTAGATGTAGATTCTGATGATGAAATTTCTGTTGCTGTAGATTCTGTTGATGTTGACTCTGTTGATGTAGATTCAGTTGATGTAGACTCTGGTGATGTTGACTCAGTTGATTCTTTTGAAGTAGCCTCACTTGATGTAGATTCAGTTGATGTAGAGTCTGTTGATGTTGACTCAGTAGATGTAGATTCTGTTGATGAAAGTTCTGTTGCTGTAGATTCTGTTGATGTTGTCTCAGTTGATGTAGATTCAGTTGATGTAGACTCTGTTGATGTTGACTCAGTTGATTCTGCTGAAGCAGCCTCAGTTGATGTTGATTCAGTTAATGAAGACTCTTTCGATGTTGACTCAGTTGATGTAGAGTCTGTTGGTGTAGATTCAGTTGATGTAGACTCTGTTGATGTTGACTCAGTTGATTCTTTTGAAGTAGCCTCACTTGATGTAGATTCAGTTGATGTAGACTCTGTTGATGTTGATTCAGTAGATGTAGATTCTGTTGAGGAAATTTCTGTTGCTGTAGATTCTGTTGATGTTGACTCAGTTGATGAAGATTCAGTTGATGAAGACTCTGTTGATGTTGACTCAGTTGATTCTTTTGAAGTAGCCTCAGTTGACGTAGATTCAGATGATGTAGACTCTGTTGATGTTGACTCAGTAGATGTAGATTCAGTTGATGAAACTTCTGTTGCTGTAGACTCTGTTGATGTTGACTCAGTTGATTCTGCTGAAGTAGCCTCAGTTGATGTAGATTCTGTTGATGTAATTTCTGCCGCTGTAGATTCTGTTGATGTTGACTCAGTTGATATAGATTCTGTTGAAGTAGCCTCAGTTGATTTAGATTTAGTTGATGTTGACTCTGTTGATGTTGTCTCAGATGATGCAGATTCGGTTGAAGGAACCTCAGTTAACGTAGATTCAGTTGATGTAGACTCTGTTGAAGCTAACTCAGAGGATGTAGATTCTGTTGAAGAAGCCGCAGTTGATGTAGAGTCTGTTGGTGTAGATTCTTTTGATGTTGACTCAGTTGATGTTGATTCTGTTGAAGTTGCCTCAGTTGATCTAGATCCAGTTGCTGTCGACTCTTTTGAAGTAGACTCAGTTGATTTAGATTCTGTTGATGTAATTTCTGATGATGTAGATTCTGTTGATGTTGACTCAGCTGATGTAGATTCTGTTGAAATAGCCTCAGTTGATGTAGAGTCTGTTGATGTAGATTCAGTTGATATTGACTCAGTTGATGTAGTCTCTGTTGAAGTTAACTCAGATGATGTAGTTTCCGTCGAAGGAGACGCAGTTGATGTAGAGTCTGTTTGTGTTGATTCTGTTGATGAAGAGTCAGTTGATGTATAATCTTTTGAAGTGGCCTCAGTTGATGTAGATTCAGTTGATGTAGACTCTGTTGATGTTGACTCAGTTGATTCTTTTGAAGTAGCCTCAGTTGATGTAGATTCAGTTGATGTAGACTCTGTTGATGTTGATTCAGTAGATGTAGATTCTGTTGATGAAATTTCTGTTGCTGTAGATTCTGTTGATGTTGACTCTGTTGATGTAGATTCAGTTGATGTAGACTCTGGTGATGTTGACTCAGTTGATTCTTTTGAAGTAGCCTCACTTGATGTAGATTCAGTTGATGTAGAGTCTGTTGATGTTGACTCAGTAGATGTAGATTCTGTTGATGAAATTTCTGTTGCTCTAGATTCTGTTGATGTTGTCTCAGTTGATGTAGATTCAGTTGATGTAGACTCTGTTGATGTTGACTCAGTTGATTCTGCTGAAGCAGCCTCAGTTGATGTTGATTCAGTTAATGAAGACTCTTTCGATGTTGACTCAGTTGATGTAGAGTCTGTTGGTGTAGATTCAGTTGATGTAGACTCTGTTGATGTTGACTCAGTTGATTCTTTTGAAGTAGCCTCACTTGATGTAGATTCAGTTGATGTAGACTCTGTTGATGTTGATTCAGTAGATGTAGATTCTGTTGAGGAAATTTCTGTTGCTGTAGATTCTGTTGATGTTGACTCAGTTGATGAAGATTCAGTTGATGAAGACTCTGTTGATGTTGACTCAGTTGATTCTTTTGAAGTAGCCTCAGTTGACGTAGATTCAGATGATGTAGACTCTGTTGATGTTGACTCAGTAGATGTAGATTCAGTTGATGAAATTTCTGTTGCTGTAGACTCTGTTGATGTTGACTCAGTTGATTCTGCTGAAGTAGCCTCAGTTGATGTAGATTCTGTTGATGTAATTTCTGCCGCTGTAGATTCTGTTGATGTTGACTCAGTTGATATAGATTCTGTTGAAGTAGCCTCAGTTGATTTAGATTTAGTTGATGTTGACTCTGTTGATGTTGTCTCAGATGATGCAGATTCGGTTGAAGGAACCTCAGTTAACGTAGATTCAGTTGATGTAGACTCTGTTGAAGCTAACTCAGAGGATGTAGATTCTGTTGAAGAAGCCGCAGTTGATGTAGAGTCTGTTGGTGTAGATTCTTTTGATGTTGACTCAGTTGATGTTGATTCTGTTGAAGTTGCCTCAGTTGATCTAGATCCAGTTGATGTCGACTGTTTTGAAGTAGACTCAGTTGATTTAGATTCTGTTGATGTAATTTCTGATGATGTAGATTCTGTTGATGTTGACTCAGCTGATGTAGATTCTGTTGAAATAGCCTCAGTTGATGTAGAGTCTGTTGATGTAGATTCAGTTGATATTGACTCAGTTGATGTAGTCTCTGTTGAAGTTAACTCAGATGATGTAGTTTCCGTCGAAGGAGACGCAGTTGATGTAGAGTCTGTTTGTGTTGATTCTGTTGATGAAGAGTCAGTTGATGTATAATCTTTTGAAGTGGCCTCAGTTGATGTAGATTCAGTTGATGTAGACTCTGTTGATGTTGACTCAGTTGATTCTTTTGAAGTAGCCTCAGTTGATGTAGATTCAGTTGATGTAGACTCTGTTGATGTTGATTCAGTAGATGTAGATTCTGTTGATGAAATTTCTGTTGCTGTAGATTCTGTTGATGTTGACTCTGTTGATGTAGATTCAGTTGATGAAGACTCTGTTGATGTTGACTCAGTTGATTCTTTTGAAGTAGCCTCAGTTGATGTAGATTCAGTTGATGTAGACTCTGTTGATGTTGACTCAGTTGATGTAGATTCTGTTGATGAAATTTCTGTTGCTGTAGATTCTGTTAATGTTGACTCAGTTGATGTAGATTCTGTTGATGTAATTTCTGTTGCTGTAGGTTCTGTTGATTTTGACTCAGTTGATGTAGATTCAGTTGATGTAGACTCTGTTGATGTTGTCTCAGTTGATTCTGCTGAAGCAGCCTCAGTTGAAGTAGATTCAGTTAATGAAGACTCTTTTGATGTTGAGTCAGTTGATGTAGAGTCTGTTGGTGTAGATTCAGTTGATTTAGACTCTGTTGATGTTGACTCAGTTGATTCTCTTGAAGTAGCCTCAGTTGATGTAGAGTCAAATGATGTAGACTCTGTTGATGTTGATTCAGTAGATGTAGATTCTGTTGAGGAAACTTCTGTTGCTGTAGATTCTGTTGATGTTGACTCAGTTGATGAAGATTCAGTTGATGTAGACTCTGTTGATGTTGACTCAGTTGATTCTTTTGAAGTAGCCTCA
>NW_028324307.1:12902500-13015000 GCF_058129835.1 Hydra viridissima | reverse complement strand
AATTCCAAATATGCAAAAGTCCACAATTGTTAACACAATAAAAACTAGTGAACAATCAACAAGTGAAAACAAGCAAACAACCCCATTCATTTTTACTTTATGTTGACCCTTAAATCTGATAATATCATGCTCCTTGAGCAACCCCTAGATATGAAAATATTCTAATAATATTTTGCACAGTTCATTTTTTAGTTAAAAGGAACACAATAAAGGGTTGAGAGTCCAATATTAAGCACTTTGATTTTTTTTTTTGTCACCCTAATCAACATACCTATAAAAGTATAGAATGTGGAATGTAATGAAGAACAGAATTTCATAAAAAAAATTAGACAATACTAACTTAATGAAAAAAAAAATTATAACTTTAAACAGGAAAATGAAAGCGCTATGAATTTTTATGTAAGAGTACTCTTTTTAGTCCTTAATGATTATAATGAGCCGGAAAGACTGAAGAGGAAAATTTCTAGTTATTACTGTATTATTTATTATCTAGTTATAAAAAGGATCTGGCAATATTTAGTTCTTAATCAAGCTTTGCATTAGATCACATTAAGGTGAGAATGAGAAGTGCTACTTACTGACCCTGAAGTAAAGCTGCTATTTCACAACACTTTCCACACCATCAGAAAAAATAAAAACCAGAACAGATGTAGAATTTGCATAAATTTGCAGCATCATCTTTCTAATAAGTATGTCAAACTTCAATATTCTTTATTTTTTTCTAATGTAACTTCATATAGCAGAATTGGCATAACTTTTGACTAACTGATTGAAATTGAGCATCTTTTAGGTACCTCTAACTTCTCAATATTTAACTACTCAAAAGGTGTTCATTTAAGATTCAAAGTTCATTGAAGACACAAAGTTCAGCTTTTAAATCTAAGTTCTCTTTAGCTATATCTTTAGATGTTAAACAAAAAAAGACTTTTGTGATATATGCACAAAGAATATATGCAGAAGATAAAACGAAGTGATAAAATCAAGAAGTAAAGAACTGTATCTAGCTTTTTCCTTGAAGTTTCATTCTATGGGATATCGGAGGGTAGCTCCACTAGACCTTGGCATTTGTGTCACTTCATTAAAACCATTGTTGAAATGCGGCTATTCACATTTAAACAATGTGTATTTCTCAAATGAGGAAACTGTCAATACTCGAGTATATTTCATTGAGGGCAACTGACATTTGCAATTATTTCTAAAAATTTTGCTCCCAGATTATAGGCTCATTGAAGAGAAAAACAAGGGTGATCCAAAATAAATTAGAGTCACAGTAACGTCTGCATAAAGACACCTTAGCGAGCTATAAGTGTCGCGTACTTAATGTTAGGGGTCGTCCATAAAGTACGTACGCTCATAGTGGGGAGGGGATCTTCAAGAGGCGTACGAAAGCGTATAGGGGGGGAGGGGTTGAATATAAAAGTACATACGCACTAATTTAAAAGTAATTTTTCTTAGTTAATGCTTATATTTATAACTTATCACCACTTACAAATACTTATCTATAACTAAATGTTTTTTGATAAATAACTTGATATTTTTGAATATAATAACAAATAATTTTTTCTAAATAATAAAACCATGACCGTCACTATGAAATGACAGTTGGGGAGGGAGGGAGGTATACTTACCCTTAAAGAAGATCTAATTACAATTTTTTTTTGGAAACTTTAAAGGAACTTAAAAGTTAGTAAGAGAAATTTAAATTTAATAATAAAAACGTAATAAGTTTTAATGGGGTTGGTTAAAATGTTGTGGGTTTTTAGTTCCAAATAAACGGGTAGGAACGTTTACTTGGCACCTTATAGTTTTCGTTTGAAGCGTTTTATAAATGTAACACCTCACATGCTTGGTTACGTTTATTAGTAATTAAGGAATAGGCAAAGTTTTAATGATAATGCACAATTATTGTATTTTCATGCGATATTCAAAAGGATTTGCTTGCTCAAAACAATTGTTTTAACCATCGCAAGCCTAGAAACTTTTTTTTTTAATTTTAATGTTTTTACATACCCTCCGCCTATATTGCTTTATCGCAATTAAAGTAGGAAATTAATAACCGCGAGGAAAACACATTTGTGCTCAATCTTATATAAATACGACAATTCTTTGTGTATGAAAACATAGTTATTATTTATTAAATGTAAAAAATGTCATGTAACAAAATTGCATCATCTTATCTCGGGTAATTTTTTTGATAAATATAATAAACTAAGAAGCTTGAGAAAATTGGAGGTTATAAATTTTTGAAAAGTATTTCAGCTAAAAAAATGCAAGCAATCAATTTAGTGTTAGAAAATTTTTAACTCTGAACATCAAGGTGACAGTAAAGTGTATCACTTTGCAATCATTTAAAAGATCATTATCACAAAATAAAACAAAAGAGACTTGTTGAAAGATTTATGTAGTTGATCTTTAAGCGCTTTTGCTGGCAAACAGGAAACTTTTTATATCAGCAAACTGGTGTGAATGTTTGTTTGGTACCTTTAAAGTATAGGTTGTGTTTAAAGGCAGAGTAATAATTTTTTTTTAAGTAATCACAAATTAAAAAAAACTGTTATCTTTATAGGTTTCAAAACATCGCTTTAATATTTTGTAAACAAAATTATTAATATAGTCTTCATTAACCAACTAATTTAAATTGTTGGTGATCTATCTAAATCAAAGGGTGATTTCACCCAATCAAATATGTTTTCGATGACATGAATTTGATCAGAATTACTTTTATTTACTGTTAAATGAGTATCATTGTTTTCATCGTCATTGTTATTTTTCTCAGAGGTAGTGTTGATTATGTTTCCAAACACGCATTTGTGACGCTTAACACTTGCTTTAGAAGTGTGTTAAATTTTGCAGGTTTTGCAAGTTCTTTGATCAATTTCTTGTTGTGAAATTGATGGGCAGTACAAATTAAACAAAGCTTCCATCGAAATTTTTGAACCTATGTATCCCAAGCGCTGCGCTAAAGAAGAAAAGTAAGGTTTAGGAATATTTCGTGCTACCTTTGGCTCAGGAATAAAAATTCCTTCAGCACCATGAGACATTACAACTGGACCTGGTAAAAAACGTTGAGGAAAATGTTTTTTCCAGAAACTTTGCCAAGGTTTACAGCAATTCGGAACATCACACTTAACAAGCATTAAAAAATATTGACTTTGTCTTACGTGATTTTCAATCCATTTTGAATCTTGCTCAGGTATTGGTGACAGTTGGGAAGGTTCAACATATTCAGCACAAACAGAATAGTTATCAATTATTATATCCGACCATACTTCAGCTAGAGTTTCTGCAGCTTTAGCAAAATGTTTTTTTTTCTAAATCAACGTCAATTGTTTTTCCAGATGCATTTAGATGTGTCCCAAAATAATCATGTGGCAAAACCATGAATAATGAGGTGCATGAGTTCCTGTTAGATAGACATTCAAATCCCATTTTATAAATCTTGCAATTGCAACTTGCAATTGTTGGGAAACCTTGGATTTTCATCAGGACCTCCATCACATGCAACAACAAATATAGGTTTTACCTGACCTTCCGGATACAAATGTGAAGCTTAAAATTTTCAATTGAAACAAGACGCTCCAAATCACAGCCATGAGTAAAAGCAGTGCTGCTATCATGCTTCATAGATCTAATAGCAATATACGTTGGTCCAGAATATGACATTGCGTCAGCAAATTTGTTTGAATCAATAATAATAGCTGCATAAACAGACGGTATAAGTTTATGCCTGGAAGCCACTAAAAAATTATGATCTGGCAAACGTACTTGTTAATGAAGATGCATCAAAATTGGTGATTGTTTTATTGCAGCTGCTAATCGTAATGGTACTTTGGCTTTGTCGTCTAGACTTAAATAAAAGCATGAATCTGGACCAAACGTGGAACAAATTTCATACATGTATTGCATGCACACTAATGTAAATCCAGCATCGATATGCCTATCACGAGCTGTATTATCAGCTCTGATCAATTTCACAGGGACTGTCTTAATGTGACGTATTCCCTCAAGTGTGTTTGATTGCTTAGACATCAGTCTTAGATATGTTGCAGATCGCGATAAACAATAATCCAGTTTTAGTAGGATTTTATTTAAGTCATCAAGTGTCGTGTCAAATGAACGTAACTCCTGCAATCTTCGTCAATCGCTAGCAGCAGCTCCTATTGATGCAATGTTAACGATGGCATTAAGAAGATCTGGCTGATCTTCAATTACAGCTGGTCTACCATTTTTTTCTCTATTGAATTCAGAAAGCTTTGATTTTAAGTAGGGCATGTCATCAACAATATCATTAAGTGTTCGTTTCGAACTTGCTCTGCGTTGTCTTTGACGGATTGCCTCGCGTTTCATTTTTTTAAGACGAGTTTGTTTTATTTTTATTTGCTTTTCTACAAAAACCGATTTTATTTTAAGTTCGTCAGTTATCAATCCAGCACGGTGCACATTTACCAATGTTAACAGCTACTCTTTTAACTGCGAAATTTCAGTTTGGATTTTCTCTTGTTGTGGAGTATGAGATTTTGTCTGCTGATCAATTGGTACTTTTGTTTGCAATTTTTGACTTTTTTGAATATCAAATTTAGAAGAAGTAGCTAGTGTTTTATCGATTACAAAATCTATTTTGCCTGCTTCATCGGATATTAACAAAGCATCTGGTCGCTCATCTGATATTTCGTTTATGAGAAGAAGTTTCACTGCAATAGATTGATTATTTGATGTTTTAACATTAGACCAAAAAGACATCAACTGACTTTTATTTTCCATTGTTTTTCGTGTGAGTTCTTTTAAAACTGATTCATACGTCAATTCTTTTTGCTTAACTTTATACCACAATTTATAAGCTTCTTTCTGTTGCTCCTATTTACTTTTTTGTGGCATAGCTTTTGCTACTTGTTGGTAAATAATTTTGTACTTTTCACTATTATCCATTTAAATAATTCCGCCTTCAAACTAACTTTTAACTTTTAACTTTTAACTGACTATTTTAAAGCACAACTTAAATTTACAATAAATGCAAACGGGGGTTGTTTGTTTAGGTCTGAAATAACTTATAGTGTCTTATTTTTATTAAAAAACATTTTTTACAAAATAAAGTTAAAAAAATTCTAAAAAAATACTATTTACATAACAATCTTAAAAATTAATACATAAAGTTTAACCATACTTTAAAACTTTAACTTTTAAACTTGTTACCCTTCGCAAGACTGTTATCGCGCTAATTAATTAATTAAAATATGAAGAAATTCCAAAATTCTTTTTATACTTCATATTAAAATGTATTGAGAAGTTATTTTAATCAAATGGAACGTTTTGAAATATAAAGAGTATCACACTTTTTGATGACTTATTATTTTTACTCATGCCCAGCGTACGTTATGGACGATCCTAATATTTAAATTTCTTAAATAATATTTTTTTTTTATAAAAATTAACTTTTTAACTCATGAAGAGAAAAGAGAAGGGCGGGGGGGAACTTCAAAAGCGTTCGTACTTTTCAAAGGGGGGAGGAGACTAAAAAGTGCAAATAGTAACAGGGGGGAGGGGGGTCAATGTTTCAAAACTTTTGGCGTAAGTACTTTATTGACGACCCCTTAACAGTCTGAAGTTTTGCACTAATACGAATAATCATCGGCGGTTAAAATGCGTAAAAAAGTGTAAAAGTTCGAAGAATGCGTTAAAGTGCGTTAAAATCGTTTTTACCGATGAAATTTTGCATAATAATGCATAATACGCCAATTTACCGCTTTTGTTACCATTTACTGCATTTAATACTTTTTACCGCTTTTTATCACTGTCTTCCGTTTTTTTTGCTGATTACCTTAAATCTAAGCAAACATTTTTTAAATTGTTTTTTGTATTTCTATTACTAAATTTTACATTTACAGTTTTAATCAAACATGTTATTGAAAAAAAAATTTATCAGATGCTCTGTTCTTCTTTTTCTCATTCCCCTTCCTTTTAGACATCATTAAATTACTTTATTTTGCTCTTTTGCTAAAACATGGTCTTTGTTGGGGTGTCATTGGAAAAAACAAAGAGACACTGCGTTTGGTCTTCAGCTTGAGTCCCTTTATACCCTTCTTGCTGAGCTGGAGTCCTTTGATTCTCTTGAGTATCTTGCTGTAGCTACTGTTGCTCTTTAGGTTCAGGACTAGTTTGAGTATCTGATTTTGTCGGAAAAATCTTGTCAGGTGCACCACTTTTTCTAGTTTTAGTTTGACTTTGTGATTTTCCCTGTTGCTATGTCTTCTCAGTTGTTGGTGTGACATTTGGCTCATATGGCTCTTTTTCACAATTCATATGGCTCTTCTTCGCAAGTTTTTTCCCAATCTTTGAGGTTAGAAGGAACCCTTGGGTATATTTGACTCAAAAACACTAACATGCTAGTTTAATCTGGTTTTACATTATCCCTAAAATCTGTTACTGTCCTACCTCCTACTGAAAACATTCTTTTTGATGACGCAGAAGTCACAGTTATAGCCAAGTAACTTCTAGTCAGACCAGCTAGCAAAATTAACTCATTTTTATTTTGCTTCCACCATTTCAAAGCATTCATATCCCTTTCAGGTAAGGCTATTGTCTGATTGGCTTGACTGTGAAGTCCTAGGGCGTTGCGTTTAAATCTGCCTCTTGTTTCAAAAACTCAACGTCCACTGGATCCATAGTTTTGTCAAGGTCTGATATTTTTTGCGAAGTATGATTATCATCCAATGAGTTGTAGAACTGAATTGTGGTTAATTGATTTTCAATCAATTACTTGATGGCAGCTGCCCTCCCTTTCTCACTATTTGGTATATTTTTGAAAGTATATCCTCTATAATATGGATGCAGAAGTGAACCCGCATTATTGTATCTGACTCCAATGTCATTATTGGATAAACCTTTTTCAAATTCTTCTATAAAGTTATGTAGGTACTCAGCAACTTGAGGGTCACGCTCTTCAACGTCATTTAAGCTTCTTTTGCAAAGCAAGTGGAGATTTAATGTCTTTTTGAACTTTATGCATGGTCACCTGTTTTTCAGAAGACAAGGAATTAGAGCATCACTTACATTCTGCCAGAATGGTAAAATGTTGTAAACACTATTGAACTCTAACTCATCCGGAATCAAAATTTGAAAATCTAATTTGTCTAGGGTTTTAAGAGCAACCAGTAAACTAGCTTTTAATCTGAGGATTGACTTAAGCATCATAAAGTTGGAATTCCATCTTGTTACCATTGGCTGAATGATCATGATTGGTTCTATATTTGCTTTCACGCAAGCTTTCTTGATGTCCAGCCAGTCCAATGAACTTTGGTGGGTCCTTTGAGCATGTCCTTTACATTTCTTGATTATAGCATTGAGCTCTGATGAGCAGTTAATTGAGAAATCATGTAGTCTAATCCTTGTGCGAGCAAAACTTCTGTATGTCTCCCAATGAAATTTTGGCAATCCAAAGATAAGTTTTTGAGTTCAAAGTCTTTGGTATCATAATGCAATGTAAGGTAGACGAAGGGATCACCATTTCTTGCAATCCATCCATCTGTTGTAAAAGCTACCATTTTGCTATGCGGGATGTCTCTTTCAATTTGCTTTTTTTACATCACGTATTAGATTGCGAAAAATCATTGGATGCTTGATAAGGTGGTTGGACTTTTTAGGTTGGCTTGTGAACAAAGATAATTCAGCAGCATTTTGAAGGCAGCAGTTTTAATAATGTGAAACGGGATGTTAGAGAGAACTAGTACAAGGAATAGAATGGTTATTCCAACTGTTGTGCACTTTGCGAAGACCACTTTATGGTTTCTTTAAAGTCGTCTATTTTTGTTTGGTGACTTGATGATGCACAATGTGGGAGGCTATCAAGACTTTTGTTTTTATTATTAGGTCCAAAATTTCCTCTTACGATACTGGATTTATCAGCCTCTGATCAAGCATTCCTTTTTTCTTGAAGTTTCTTCTCTATATTTTCATTATCGACTTTTTGCATCAAAACTTTTGGTAAAAAGGTGGTAGGATCTGAAAGAAAATAGTGGAATTATAAATGTTAAAAAGGATGCAAACTACAATATTTCAATTATAGATAGTTCATAAAAAGTAATTACATGAACCTCAAAATACCTTGGTGTGTTTTGAGTAATTCAAAATTTTTTTTTTATTAAAAATTGTCGCATTTTACTCAGAAATTACGGTTTTTGTGCGTTTTACCGCGTTGATGCAAAATTACTGGGATTTGAAATATACTAAATTACAATAAAAGAATAAAACACTTACTTTAAGTGAGCTGTAACTCCACTGGTGCTACCTCGAGACAGCTTATTCACTTTTCTGAACTACTGCACTCCTGATATTTTGCCAGGGCCAGATGTTATCCTCTTCTTTGTCAAGCTTGGTAAAATAATTCCAAAAAGACATAGTTTCTTGAAGATGGATTGATTTGGTATTGGTTTTGGTGTACTAATCAGATCACTGAAGTAAGAACTTTGAGATCGGTAGTCTTTCTAGATACTTTATCATTGACTTGTGAGCAAATTTAAACTTTTAAAGATTTAATACTCTTAAAAGTTTATTATTAGTAGTTTTTTATAACAAATTAAAAATACTTTTATTTTTAGATTAATAGCATTTTAAAGGCATTTTAATTTACAAAAGTTTAATGCTGCAGCAAAGTTTCTTTATTTCAGTTTGCCGTGATCTTTTTTTGGAGTCTTTCCCTGCAACTTTGTGTTTTTCACATTTTCATTTGCAAATCAGGCACATTTGTTTTAATTTTTTTGGTAACAGAAGTATCAGTTGACATGCTAACATTGTTAAAGTTAGATGTAACTATTATATTTGTAAGATGTTCTTTTACAAAATCATCTGCAGAAAATACTGTGGTCAATGTTGAAGTTTTTTTCTAAACAATAGTTCACATTGTACAAATATATCAATAATTTTAGAGTTTATTCTCCATAATCCACCTCTATCAGGAGCATTGATGAGTGTTTATACAGAGTGAAATTCTATTTTACACGCTAGAAGTAAAGAACAACATATTGAATGCTATAAAAAGAATTAGACTTTTTTGAATAGTGTAACTTAATGAACAGTTGGATAAAGTTTATCTAGCAAACTATATAGGTCACGTGTTTTTTATGGTATTCACGTTTTTTAGGAGAAAAATACTTTAGAGTACTTGACAAGTTCTGACTAGCTTTTAAAACGTGCAAATAAGTTTTTATTATCATTTAGAACAAAAGTTTAACATTCGTCACTTAAATATTAGGATTTGATTTCTCCATCGATAAACGAAAATTAGCGATAGGTGAAGATTATCTTTTTTTTTCCACACTTTTTAGATATTAGCTTGTAAAATGATGATTAATATTAGAAAACAAATTTATCTTTTACATTTTTGATTCCTCAATAGAAATTTATTGGTAATTCAATCAATGAACGAATTTAAAGTTATGCAAAAAATTAATCTTTTTTTTTTTTAAAAAAAAACCCTGTTTTTTGCGAAAATTTATCTGTAAAAAAAAAAGTCTACTTTTTACTATATTTTAATAGCAATCTTTTCAGCCAGCAGAATTTAGAAACTTTCAAAAGTTTTTACGATTTTTTATAACAGTGCATTTTGTTTCATGCTTTGGATGCTTTCTATAATATTCATATTTATGAGACATATTCATGAGACATACTCATGAGACATATTCATGAGACATATTTATGAGACATACTTATTAGACATATTTATGAGACATATTTATGAGACATATTTATGAGACATATTTATGAGACATATTTATGAGACATATTTATGAGACATATTTATGAGACATATTTATGAGACATATTTATGAGACATATTTATGAGACATATTTATAAGACATATTTATGAGACATATTTATGAGACATATTTATGAGACATATTTATAAGACATATTTATGAGACATATTTATGAGACATATTTATGAGACATATTCACTACCTGTTAACGAAAACATCACTACCTGCTATTACTTTGGAAGTAGTTGTTCTATGTTAAAAACCCTGGTCATTTTGAAATTTTACTTGGATTATTGCTCATGTTTCTTGAAATATCAGAGGTGGTTTAAAATTTTTTAACTTATTACAAAATATTCATTTCATAAATGTTTTGCGGCGATTTTTCCCCGCACAATTGTATTGTGAGGAGGGAAAATGAGAAATTATAAACATTATCTTTAAATTTTACCCTACTCAGACATAAAACATTTAATCGAAGAAAAGAGCGAGTCATTCAAAACACCAGATATACACGCATGTTCAATTACATGAAAAATGAATAAGTCCCATTATTATTGATTAAAACGCAAACGCGACTGAAAATATAATGATGCGAGTTTAATTAGTAATGTTCTCGAAAAGTACTAAACGAACTTGGAGAAAAAGAAAACTATTGTTTATAAGAGAATTTAAAATAACACTTTATTCTAATAAATTTGGTGAATTAAAAGTGTTACGTATGAGTGTTAAAAGTCACGTAGATAAATGCGATGAAAGTCACGCAATCATTTATGAGTATTTTTTTTTAAATGGCTATTGTAGTATGAACCTCATGGGAATTAGAACTTTATATTTATATACGATTTTGTGTAATAGGGAGAGAGAGAGAGAGAGAGAGAGAGAGAGAGAGAAAGAGAGGAGAGAGAGAGAGGAGAGAGAGAGAGGAGAGAGAGAGAGGAGAGAGAGAGAGGAGAGAGAGAGGAGAGAGAGAGAGAGAGAGAGAGAGAGAGAGAGAGAGAGAGAGAGAGAGAGGAGAGAGAGAGAGAGAGAGAGGAGAGAGAGAGAGAGAGGAGAGAGAGGAGAGAGAGAGAGAGAGGAGAGAGAGGAGAGAGAGAGAGAGAGAGAGAGAAGAGAGAGAGGAGAGAGAGAGAGAAGAGAGAGAGGAGAGAGAGAGAGAAGAGAGAGAGAGAGAGAGAAAAACGCCGATACTGAGTTTATACAAATTTTTGTTTTTAATATATATATATAAACCAATACGAGAATGCAACAGTGCGGACAATAGAAAAGGAAAGGTTGAGAAAATCTTGCAGATTTTTTAGGTTTTTAATTTACAGGTTTATTTGGGGGAGATTTTATGAAAAGTTTTTAATGATGCATTTAGAAAGAGTTTTTACGAGGCTTTGAGTAATTCTCCTTATGAGAGGATTTTAAGAGAAATAGATTTTTGAAGATTTAAAGAGAATTTTATGAAAAGAATTAATGGAAATTTTAAATATCATCTTATGAGAAGAGTTGTTAAGAAAAGATATTTGAGTGACTTTAGATATTCGTTATCTGTATTAATTTATTGTTATTTGTATAAATTAATATTAAGAGAATATATATTGATGAGAAATAGTTGAGAATATTTATTAAGAAAAATAAGTAAGAGAATAAAAACTAGTAGTATTTTGATTTTTGTTTGCAATTTGATTAAGGTAATAATATTATTATTACTATATGCGTTAATAATTGTTATTGAGAAGTCTGATGCTCCTACCGCGCTTCTACCACATCTGCGCTACACACTGAAAGCCCAACTTCGCATTGTATCAGATTCTTTATCAGCGCCACCCCCAAACTCATATCGCTGTTGTCACACTACTTCTGTCTAGCTACCTTACACTAAATAAATAAACCTATAACATCTTAAAAAACCCCGCCCTCACAATATATATTTATATATATATATATATATATATATATATATATATATATATATATATATATATATATATATATATACATTTATACATATATATATATATATATATATATATATATATATATATATATATATATATATATATATATATATATATATATATACATATATATATATATATATATATCATAGTGATGATATTTATACAACCTCGTTTCCCGTTATCACATGATGAGGAGGTTTGACAAAAGGCCTCACGCACAAAATCATTTAAAAGGTTTTTTTTATCGGGTATTTTGCCCTATTTTTGAGGTCACATTATGCAACTACAAAATTGAACACAAGCTTTAGATACCTAATGTTATATAGCATCATCAAAAAAGAAAGTCAAAAAATCACGATGATGTGTTTAGAAAAGATGGGAGATAAATCTTTGTTGTATTCCCTAATGGAAGATTATCCTTGTTACAGTAAAACTTTTGCTGGTCTTGCAAAAAAGAAACCCATTAATGTGTTTGCATTCAAACTGTTTGTTCCACTTCTCAAAAAGGAAGCGTGCTTACCAAGCGCTTCTCCACTTGAGCAGCTCTTGTGTAGATAGCCCTATTAGCAGTAGGGTTTCTGAAAACTGCACAACAAGTAACAGTAAAACAGCTCTTTTTTTAAGAAAAAACAAAAACAGCAAACAAACTGTTTTTTAAATGACTGTTTTTACTGTTTTTTCAATTATTTTTTTTTATTAAAATTAAAGCGACAAAAATTTAAAACTTGAACTTTTTTCATGCGTTCGCATAACGATTAAAATATTATTTCGATACTATGAGTTTCAATTGCATAAAGTTGCATTCAAACCTTGAAATGCTCGAACTTTTTTATTCGAACATTTTAAGGTTTGAATGCAACTTTATGCAATTGAAATATAAAAGTTTTGTTATTTATATTTCAAAAATTAACAATTGTTAAGGAAAAGTTTCTTAAATAAAACGTTTATTTAAGTAATTTAAATGATAATTTGATTTGATTTTCTTTTTTAATAACAATTTAATAAACTGTTTAAAAATAGAATAGGAAGTAACTTTAATAAAAAGCTTTATTTCAGTAATTAATATTTTATATAAAAAAAAATTAAACACACAGGCTAGTACTCGGGAGTTTCCTAGTTTTTCCATTCGTATTCTAAGCAATGTCAGCCTGGATATACGCAACAAAACGGAAAAATCCAATTACAGAAGAGTTGGAAGGATAGTGTCAGCGTTGTAACAAAATAATAAAATGCTCAGGAAATTCAGGATGGAGCATCTTTTAAGAAGAAGTATATTCGAAATTTAGATGTAATTGGTCAATTTCATCTTAATCATGGTCTACATATTGGAGTATGTGACAAACTTTATGAGAAAAAACATGATAATAAAGGCTTAAGTGGCGCCTGTGATGATGATAACAATAAATGTTAAATTTTTGTTTCAAATGATAATAAAAACTTATTTGCACGTTTTGAAAGCTAATCAGAACTTGTCAAGTACTCTAAAGTATTTTTCTCCTAAAAAAAGTGAATACCATAAAAAACACCTATTAAATTAGTTATAGAGAATCTTAGTAGAGATGATGAAACACTGTTGAGCGCTGACACGGTATTAGAATTTATGTTTTAGAAACTTTCTTTAGTTTACAATGAAATTAGCAAAAAATTGATGGGTAATTTGAAAATTAGAGTCGACGAACACCTGAATACACATGTCATGAATTTTTTACGCTGTCTAAAGAACTCTATAGTAATCCCATCCAGAGATACGATAAATTTTTCACGCATATTGGCATCTCAACTTTTTGGAGTTCATGATCTTAATATTATTGAAGCAACTTCCAGTAATCCTACAGATGAAATTTTAACTCTACAAGAAGAACTTAATGTGTTGCTGAAGTAAAGTGAATCATCAAAAGTGTCTTCTAGACAGGACGATTTCAGATAGTTAAAAGCTGAATTTACTCTTTTTTGAGACTGTATTTGCTGCTGTCGAATGAGTCTGTGCTCATTTCGGAACAACAAAGTGGCATTGAGCTGGCAAGCATGCACACAGTCTCTTCTACTGCCTACTTTTGATTGGATGGGTGTTTTGTTGTTATACAACAGGTTTAGCAGCGGAATAATCAGCAAGCAGAACCAATACTAAAAAAATATAGTTTGCACAGGTTCTTGTCCTCTTTGCACATCCATTCGATTTTCACCTTAGTTACGTCAAACAGGTTGTTCAATGCATCATACGTTTGTTTCTTTTTACAATGCTCATAATTATTCAGAAGCTATGTTAGATTTGCACATATTTTGCTCCATAGGATTTAAAGATCCACAACACTTAGGCCGATCCTCTCCCTCCGTCCATTAGCAGTGTATTCAAGAAATTTGAAATGGCCAATGACCTTGTTTTCTGGATCTGTATGCAACTCCAATCATTCAAGAATGCTTGAAACTACGAAACAGTACTCTAAAGAAGTTTCTCGAGCACCGTGACGATATATATCCACTCGGACTGCGCGCCTCGGTCAATGAAATTTTGGAAAATTTTATACCATTCTCTGGTACAAAAATTATTAAATGAGTCCATTTTATGACAAATATCATTTGTCAATACTGTTAATGTGATAGTATCATACACTAAAATGGTTAACATAACATTTCAAAGTGCTTTTCGTGTGACCATATTCAATATTTTAATGGAACAAATGTTGTTTTATAAATAGGTAAAAGATCATTCATTTGTGCTTTAGATTATTATTAAATCTTGAATGAGACTAAGAGTACAACATTTGCGCTTCAGATAGCGATTATTGATAAAAAATTACAAAAATCACCCCTAATTTTATTGCATACAATATTAAATGCATATCTTCAAAAACACACACAGAAACATTACTGTTGGATTTCGATTTGATATATTTGATTTACTAACGTTTTTCTACATATTATATGTTTGAAAATATGAATTATAGTATATAAGTACTGGTCCATTCGTTTTTTGGTCAAACCACTTCAGACCAACCTAAATCAGATAACTTAGAACCAGTTGGTTAGAACAATATAATTTACTTTACTCATAGACTTAAGTTTGATATAATTTATATTTTAATATACTTTTTATATTTGATATATACTTTATTTACACGAAATACCATTATAAAATACTGTGATTTGAAGTGATTTTATATATGGAGAGGGTTTTTACAGGAACATTACATGGTGCTTTCATTTTTTTGAAGTTTTTTTTTTTTCATATTAAATCATGAATGAGGCTAAGAGTACAACATAACTTATTCAACACGCCATAAAACGGGGTGACTTAAAAAAAATTATTTAAAGTTACAAATTTAAGACAAGAAATTTAGAGTAAAAATTTGTTTTTAAGAGATAAAAATATCTCAGAAATACATATAAAATACAAATATAAATAAAAATTTTTCTTACCTTTTTCTCTTTCTAACCTTCATAAAAAAAAAACAAATTTAAAATCTGTTCAAATTTCTTTAACAATATTTCAAGAAATCTCTGGACAATGTGTCGCAACTTTAATCTGACGTGGGATTAAATTTAACTATCAAGAGAAGCAGATTCTTCAAATGATTAAATTTTATTGCTATTATTTGCTATTGAAGCGAGTAAAAGATAATTTCTAATGAGATGAACCTGTCTTTAAGTATTTACTTTAAGAGAACAACGCCCTACTTGTTGGTAATTCAACGAATCTGTTCGTTATTTATAACATTTGTTAAGGACAGTGGAAGTGACTTTAAGTTTTTATAACGCATTTTTTCATTACAATTACAAATAGATTATCGTTTTTTAAATCTTTTTAAAGTTTTTTGAAATTTTTGTTAAATAAGAAATTGAATTGTGCGATTAGAATAACATTCTTTCAAAAATTGTCTCAGCTTCGATGAGAAATTAATAATTCTTACTTTTTTAAAAAAGATCTCCAGGGAATTGTCGTCGGCATAATAATCTCAGAAAACAATTTAGCATATATCGTTGACTGATATTTTCCATTCTTTCTAAAGTTTTCGAATAATATGTAACACCAAATGAGTCATTGTTTCAGAAAAACGATTTTACAGAAATAAAAAAATACCAGAATTATAAAAAACAATTTCAAGATTGAATGAACTGTGTCATAACTTTGATACAGATTGTTTGAAGGTTTAAGACTCGAATCTCATTACTTCTGACATGGATATTCAAAAATATTTAAAAATGTATAAAATATATCTTTTCTATTTTATTAAAAATTAGTAAAATCAATAAAGTTTTTTCTACGAATGAAGTTTAACAATTCATTTGTTTTAAATTTTGCTGAAGATTATTTTGAGACGCAGTTTACCTTGTTTTTTTTGTTTTTTTTTCATCAAATATTTTTCAGTTTTTTAATGCTTGGGTTTTTTTGCAGAACAGCTTAATTAAACCTTTCTTCTGTTTTGAAAAGCTGTTAGTAATTACGTCATTAGAAGCAAGTAATAATTCCTCTATTTTGTTACGGGGCTTAACAATATGAACAATAGCAGAAAATCTCTTTTGATAATCTTAAATTTTGGAAACATTTTTAAAACAAAATAACTTATACCGCGCTAATGACAGAAAAAAAGAAAACGTTTTTATGAACAAATTGTTTTATTTTGTTTCATCTTAAAATTGTGTTCTTTTTTTGAGATAAAATATTAGTGAACCGATCATTTAACGCACAAAGTTTGTTTTTTTTTCATTATCATTAAAGTATAGTGCATTTGTGTTAACTACTACTTATCAATAAATTAATTTATTTCAACTCATTTTCCCCGAGTTTAATCAATTGGCATTTGTTTATGAGGAGCGCTAACTGTGAATGAACCTTTTGTTTAAAAAGATTCCTCATAATAAAGTTACACGCTTTAGCTCAGCAAAGAAACCAAAAAAATATTTTACGAGAACTTAAAGAAAATTAGTTAGGTTCGACAAGCAACCGAGTGTGAATAAATAATTAAGAATTTTTGATAATTGCTTCTGGTGAACATATTTATCAATAATAAAAAAAAAGTTTATGCTCATAAAACTTATTTTGGGTATACTTATGAATTTCTAACAAAAATTAATTAGAAATAGTGGATCATTAAAATAATGTTTTTAGGAATGTAAGAAATAAGTTGTTATTGATAAGTGATGCAATCTTATTTTTTAATAATAAATTATAATTAAGTCTCCAGTTATCTTTTGTCTTTTGTCGGATAAAGATGCCTCGTCAACATAATAGCCAATATTATTCGCAATTAACATCTTTAGATAAGGTGCGTATTCTTTGATTACATGAAAGTGGTGTTTCGTATCGTGAAATAGTCCGTAACTTACATCAAAACTGTTCAACTATTATCAGATGTTGGATTTCTATAATAAGTGAGCAAACAGAAGCGAGAAAACAAGGTTTAGGTGCGGTTCGTAAAACTATTTTTTTTATAGAAAAAAGTTATTTTACGGAATCGCTTTGCGTCTGCGACTATTATAGCTCATAAATGGTGGTCTGTAATAGAAAGAAGAATGTCCTTGAGAACTGTTTTTAACAGAATAATTCAAATAGGATTCAGTAGCTACAGACCTTTATTGAGGTTACCCCTTAATTTAAATCATCAAAACGTAAGACTGAGTTGGTGTAAGGAAAAGCGATAACTGGATGATAAATAGAAAAATATCACCTTTAGCGAAGAATCCCGCATTTGTTTATAAGCTTATGATTGCAGAATAAATGTACAACGAAGGGTGTTAGAAAGTGATGAATATACCTGTATTTTAACGCGACACACCGCACTTATTATTGGAACCATGGTATGGGTGAAACTGTATATAATTCTAGATCACCTCCTAAGTGTTGCTCCTAAGTACATTAACTGCCACCAATTACGTTGGAAATGTTTTGGAACCTGTAGGACTCCCCTTCGTACAAAGTATTAAAAATGGGATATTTCAACAGGATGACGCCAGACCTCACGTAGCTGGAACTCACGAGGCTGGAACTCACGTGGCTGGAACTCACGTGGCAGACCTCACGTGGTCAGACCTCACGTGGTCAGATCTCACGTGGTCAGACCTCACCTGGTCAGACCTCACCTGGTCAGACCTCACCTGATCAGACCTCACCTGGTCAGACCTCACGTGGTCAGACCTCACCTGGTCAGACCTCACGTGGTCAGACCTCACCTGGTCAGACCTCACGTGGTCAGACCTCACGTGGTCAGACCTCACGTGGTCAGACCTCACCTGGTCAGACCTCACGTGGTCAGACCTCACGTGGTCAGACCTCACGTGGTCAGACCTCACGTGGTCAGACCTCACGTGGTCAGACCTCACGTGGTCAGACCTCACGTGGTCAGACCTCACGTGGTCAGACCTCACGTGGTCAGACCTCACGTGGTCAGACCTCACGTGGTCAGACCTCACGTGGTCAGACCTCACGTGGTCAGACCTCACGTGGTCAGACCTCACGTGGTCAGACCTCACGTGGTCAGACCTCACGTGGTCAGACCTCACGTGGTCAGACCTCACGTGGTCAGACCTCACGTGGTCAGACCTCACGTGGTCAGACCTCACGTGGTCAGACCTCACGTGGTCAGACCTCACGTGGTCAGACCTCACGTGGTCAGACCTCACGTGGTCAGACCTCACGTGGTCAGACCTCACGTGGTCAGACCTCACGTGGTCAGACCTCACGTGGTCAGACCTCACGTGGTCAGACCTCACGTGGTCAGACCTCACGTGGCAGATTCAACTTGAAGGTTTTTAGACGAAGAAAATGTAAATGTTGTTCTATTTAATGTTTAAATACTCTTTGGCTAGCACGTTCTCCATAACAAATTATGAACCTCTGGGATATGAATGGACACCGTTTATTAAGAAACGCTTATTTTGTAGAATGAACTTGGAACCGCTCATCAATAAGGAATGAATCTTGAAAACGCTTATTTATAAGGAATGAATCTTGAAACCAAATAAAGCAGTATTTATTTGTAAATCAACTTGATGGTTAAACATAAGCAAACTTGTAATTTATAAACATTTAAATTTTACCCTTAGTGTGGCTGAAATTAAATTTTGGTATCAAAAAGCCATTTTTTTCAATAAAAAGAAAAGGTATGAAAATTCCTATTCCAATAAAAAAATGTAACTTTCTTCTTCATCTTTAGTTGCATATGTTGATATGCAATTTTTGAGTAAAGTAATGCTTTGTTCGCATTACTACATATAATATGTGGTGGCGAGATCAAAATGGCTCAAAAGCAAAAATTCAAATTTTATTTTGTTCAAGTTTTTTTTGCTTTTATTAACGAATCTGTAAATAAGATTTTATTCAAACTAAAATTCATAATTTAAAACAAAATGCTAAATCTTAGAGTAAGAGGTTTCTAGTAATAAAATAATATTGATTTATAAATCTTTAGAAGCAACAAACTTAGTCAAAGATTATTGTACCTTTCAGTTACCATGTACTTAATCTCTTCTTTTTATTACATCGTACTGCATTACAAATATTTTTTATGAGGTTTGTGTGAAAATATAAAAAAACTCCTTCAGTAAATTAAGTATTTGAGTTGAGTGGGGGTCAAAGCATTATCAAATTAAAATTTTATACACATTCACACTCTGTCAAAAGAAACAAGATAGCAAGATATATATATATATATATATATATATATATATATATATATATATATATATATAAAGTGTATCCCTCCTATCTTGCTATATATTGACAGTAGCAAAAGTAAAACCAGAGAACCACGGGAACAGTGGCGTAGCTAGGTGACGGAGGACCTTTTATTTTTTTTATTATTATTTTTCCTTAGATATTATTATTATTTTTCCTTAGATATAGACCCCTCAAAAATTTAAAAAGTTTTGCTGGCAGAAATTGTTTAATTCGGCGTTGTTACATAATTTAATCTGATCTCTTAAAGAATGATTGTTTGCTTTTAACGCTTCATACAGCTCCATTTCTTTCATTAAAAAAGTTTATAAACCATATATAAAGTAATATTAATTCAACCAAGTGAAGTTTTGGTTTTTTGCTTCACTTGCTACAGGTTCTCGGTTAATGACTTTAAGTTCTTATATAAGACTTCCTTGTTAATAAACAGGTGATACTAAATATGTATTCAATATTATAAATGCACGGGGGTAAGCTTAGAGTTGTTTGAAAATATGACAAACAGGATTTTGCTACAGTTGCAACACAATTTGCCATTTTATTTCACTCCTTGTCAAAATTAAGTAGCTACGCTGCGAAATGTTTGACATTCTTACAAAAATTTATGAACCCTAAAAAAACTCGGGTTATTTTAGCGAAAGTTTTATTTTTCGATTTAGTAAAATTAGTTAAGCTACGACAGCGGCCAAAATTTGATCTAAAATTTTTCTCTTATTTTACATATATATATATATATATATATATATATATATATATATATATATATATATATATATATATATATATATATATATATGTATATACATATATATGTATGCTCCCATATATATATATATACATATATATATATATATATAGTTGGTATATGTATATATATTTAGTACTTGAGTACTAAATATATATAAATATACCAACGTAATAGAACCAACGACTGAAGTTATTTGACAATTGAGTCGTCCTATTCCAAAACGATTCTTTTCCATTTTTCAGCTATATATATATATACTAATTTTTATTTGACAAAAACAAATGGGTTACTATGTGCTTTTTATGACAAATAAAATAATAATATATGAAATATGAAACACGAAAACATGAAATGTCTGGCCGCATTTTGCAAGGTAGTTGTAAATTTAAATAACTTTTTAAAAGGTTTGGCTTTATCAAAGGAATTATAAAAAATCGCATCAGAAAATACACTTACTAAAAAAAGAATGCACAGTGGAATTTATATTAAGGAGCTTATAGAGTAGTCGAGGCAAAAAATGGCGACATATCGGAAAAAATTTTATAAAAATACACAAAATTAAGGCTGGTGAATGAAGGACCAAGGAATTAAATGAAACAGGATCTTAACGAAAGTTTTTATTTAAGCTTTTTTATATTTCGCTATACTTTTTTTAGTCATTTTAAATTTATCCTTACTGATCTATTTTATCATTGACGAGCTTTATTTACCTGAAAAAAGTTCCCAAATTTACAAATGTTCGTCTTGAAAAAATTATAATAAAAATAATAACAATTTTAATAATAATAATAATGATAATACATCTTTATAGGATGTTATATCATTTTGATACAGTTATTTTTTGTTAATATCTATGATTATCGTTAACCCTTATTATAATATATACAATTTATATATGTTAAGATCCTTAATAATATATCAATCTGACAATTGAACTACATTCATCATAATAGTATAACGACATTCTTATTGTTTAGTAATTTCAAAGTTTAGGCAGCTTATAGCAAACGTAACTTTTCTTGCTTAAATTGAGCTGAGCAAGTTTTTAAAAAGTTTGATGAATACGATTTCAGTTTGGTGAATACCGATAGTTTAGGGCTGAACTTACGCAAAAACTTTCGAAAGTTTTTTGAAACGCAACTGCGCATGTTTCGTGAAAAAGACTTTCACTGTTTTGATCTTACTCCAAACTTACACAAAAAATAAAAAAGTTTGGTGAAAAAGCTCCCGGATTTGTTTTGCCAGCCAGAAATGACGCAATGATAAAACAAAGCAAAACTTAAATGAATTATTGTCAGTTTAAAATAAAGCGGCTAGCGGCTTTAAAAACTTTAAAAACTCACTTTACTTTTTCTTACGGAATATTTGTGAAGTTAGACATCTAATTAATATATATCATTGACCGTCAACGACAGATCGCTTTGTTGTCGGCAGAGACTTTTCGAGACCGGTACAACTAATTGGAAAACCAATGCGATCTTGAATTAATCGATTTGTAGCGATTTCCTCGACAACAGAAATCTTAATCCAAGAATACCAAGTTTTCTCAAAAGATCCAATTTAAGAAATCATGCTTCGTCATCGCATGTGATTTTAATTGAACTGAAGTACTTGGCATGCTGAAATGACTGGAGAAGATTAGCTGAAGTATTTGGTGTTAACAAAGCTTTTGTTGGTTGTTGTGCGAAGCAAGTTGTGGAGACTATTTGTGATAGTAAGAATAGGTAGATTGCCTTTGCAACTAAAGAAGCAACGATAGACAAAGTAATTAACGAGTTTTTCAAAATTCCGCTATTTATATGTGTCGCGGCAATTGATGGTTGATTGATTTTAATAAAGATACCACGTTTGAACGAGCATGTTTGCGTAAGCCGGAATGGCTTACATGCATTAAACTTGTTGATTGAACTTAGTGCCTTAGAAAGTAAATTATACTGAATACTAACACTAAGTTTTCAAGAGTAGTAAACAGTGTTGTGTTTTTGTGACTCAATTTTATAGAATTACATGATGCAATCAATTCTAATCAGATTCCCAAAGAGTTAATAGTATGTGATTCAGGATTTAGATTGAAAAATCGTATGATTAGGGTAGGGCGGCGCTAGGTGAGCATAGGGGCAAATTGGGCAACAAATATATCTAAAAAACTACGCATCAAATAAAAAAATTTAATGGTTAAAGATATGGTTGTTGGACTGCGGTCAAGTGAGATGCACGGGCACTTTTTCAATATTTGTCCAAAAAAGAAAAAAAAAAAATTTTTTTTGCTGTTTTTCTCTTAGATTCTTTTATCTGGCATCATTAAGTGTTGATATTTTACCCATTTATTTGACTTTCGTTTATACTCAGCCATTTTTCCCTAAGTATTATAGCTCTTTTTATAACCTAACTTTTGTGTCACCAAATCTAGTCGGGGTAAGTTGAGCGGGTTTGAAAAAAAAAATTATCATCTCGTGTCGTCTCGAACAAAGAAATAACGAGACGCAGATGCTTAGTAAAAATTGCTCAACTAGCCCCGTCCTCCCCTAACCTTATCCTATTTAGATCCAACAAAAACACCAACATTGTGTTAACAGTGCACAAATGTTAACTAGATGCGTTGTTGAGTGTTGCCTTGGGGTTCTAACGAGCAGATACAGATGTTTTGACGTCACTGGTGAAACACTTCGTCTTTGCCAAGTTTTTGCAACCAAATTAATTTTGTGGTATTGCATTTTGCATAACATGCAGCTATTTACAATACGATAAAATAAATTTTGGAATTCTCTATTGAAGGTGAAGTAAGAAAAAATTAACAAACAACTTTACGCACATCACGTTTTATTACAAAAATTAATCACACAAAATCTTCATTGATTTTATTAATTTGTGAAGACATTTTATTGAATAAATATTTTATAACAAAGTTTGTTCTATTTTTTCTATTTCTATTTTCATCAAAAAAACTGCATATTTTTAAAATAAACATTTTGTTTATTTAAAAGACTAATTTACAACAATAGTCAAATGTTAAATTACAAATACTGCAAACAAAAAAGTAAAATATTAAATGTCATTGTAATTTCTGTTCCTGGTGATAAAAGAAATAAGAATATGATGATCGTATAAATATATCATCAGAATATGATTACCATCTCTTTTAAATAAAGTTTGAAACTTAAAAAACATTCAAATGTTGAGAGAAAAAACTATGAGTCTTTAATCCACTTTTTTTCAATGATGAGTTTTTAGGAGATGTATCAAATAAGCACTCTGGGCGCGATTTAGAACCAAGGTTCAAAAGCATTTCTGATGAGATGTTTGAGTTGCACCCTTTCTTAATGTTTATAACTTGAAACTGCTTTTTAAAAATTTAGTCTTAAGCGCTTTCGTCAAAAAATTTAGTTAAAAGATCTCTTCATAAAGATAAAACGAAAAATGCGAAGCCATAGCATCAAAATATAAAAAGTTAAATATTGAATCACATACTGTGAGGAAGGGGATTGTTTGTTGCCAAGTTGTGTTTAACGCAGGAAGTTATTGCTTTGTTTCTCCAATAATTTCTTTTTTGATTTTCTCCTAAAGTCTTCCTATAAAGTTCTTTCTAAAAATCTTCTCATCAAGTTCTTCCAAAAATATTTGCTAGCTTTTCTCAATCGATCTTTTTATATATGTCCATAGTTTTACCAGTTATCTTTTCATTTGATTTATTTAATTTTTTTAAATTTTATTTTATTTATTTCATTTGATTAGTAATGGTCTCCGTTCTCATCTTGTTTGTAAAAATCATAAAATAATTATAGATTGTCGCTTGCTTAACTAATTGACGTATTACCATTTATCAGTGTCGCAACAAATGAATTTCTGGTCATTATTCTAAAAAAAGTTTTATACATAAATAGTGCAATAAATAGTTTTTCATACATATTACGCGTGCGTTCACCTGCTGTTTCTATTTTATATGGTTAAATCAAGTAAAACCCAATAACTTATATAACATAATAAATACTATTTATGCAGTTTATGCAGATAGCCATAAGTTTACAAGTGCAAACTACATATTATACTATTTAAATAATTTTTCAAAGAGTTAAAAATTTTATGTTTATCTATTATATTTCGAAAAATGATTCTCGAATTATAATAGATAAACATGAAATTTTTAACTCTTTGCACTCGAATGGCGACAATGTGTCTACACGGTAAAATCCTCAGTAACTCGGGAGGCGACTATATTTCGTCATTATTAATCTTTGTATTGTTTATATAATAAAAAGCGGTTATATATTTATGCCGCTATAAACTAGTTGCTCAAAGTCAGTGCTAGCGTTTGGGTGTGTTTTTGTTGTTACTGCACATTTTCATACGGTGTTAATGATAAAAATTAAAACTCATTAAAATGCATAAAAATTATGAATTAACTGATAGTGAAGACGACTTTATTTTTGATGTGAATAGTAATAACTTGAGTGATTATCACACTTCAAGTGATAAATCTCGTTGTATTCGACATAAAAAACGGAAAGTGGTTCCTCTCTCGCCATCTAGTAGTTCTTAGTATTTCATATTTAAGTATTTCATGTTAAAGTATTCCAAGTATCGAAGTTTCTCACGATAATGAATGGGTAGATATTACCAACATAGATAAACCTCTAAACGAAATAAAATTCGGTATTGGATCTCAAAATGTTGGACCAAATGTTTCTTTAGCTATTAAAGAAACAACTGACTTTTTTAAACTATTCTTCACTGAAGATTTGATTAGCGATGTATACAGCATTCCTTCCATACTATGGAAGTATCACTTCAGAGAGTCTAACAAGTCCAGATTTGTCTGTGAACTCAAGAATACCGATTCATTTGTACAAAGAAAATTTTTGAAAAAGTACCAAATGATGCAGACTGATCGGTATTATACAAGTTTGCCTCTTGCTGAAGAGCTTCTAAAAATGAAATGCCATCTTACTGGAACCATTCAAACTAAAAGGAAAGGTGTTCCAACCAGTATAAAAAAACCAAAGTTTTTAGCCAAAAAGGTTTTGGCTATAAGAAGAAGAAGAAACTACCCTTTTAGCCTAGAAGGATAAACGCGCGATAACAATGCTCAGTACTGCTGCTAAAGCTGCAATGTCGTGTGTTTCCAGTGAAGGAAGAGGGGCTGTTCAATCGTTAACAGAGAAACCAGAAGTAGTAATGAACTACACAAAATCTATCGGCTGAGTGGACCGAGCTGACCAATTTGTTTTATATAGGAAATATGCTCTATCAATGCATACATCTTATATAAAAAAATGTCGCAAATAACAATCAAAAACCTTGTCACTTGTAGTTTGTGAAAACTTTAATAGATCAGTTGGTAGGGGATTTTCGGCAGACTCGAAGTAGGCCATCTAGGGGAGAGGGGGGCACAATTGGACACTTTTTAAAAAAGATATTACAGATTCCGTACTGTTCGACAAAAACTTAAATTTTTTGCTGAAAAAGGTAATTTAGGTATTCGTTCTTCAAAAAAAAGCAAAATCGAGCTAGTTCAAATAAAGTATAGTTTTTTTTTTTCTTAAAATCGAAGCTACCAATTGTCCTAAACTACCCCTCAAGAGGGTGTAGTTTAGGACAATATTGGGGCACTTTAGCAAATATAATAAGAAGACAAGAAATGTTTCTTAAAGCCTAATTTTTTCGTTGAGCAGTAATTATTAACTTTAACAGAATCAACAGAATTATTAGGAGTAACATAATTATTCTTATAAAGATCTCAAACCATTATTGAGTTTTTTTGTATATTCAAATAAACTAAAATGAAAATGCTATTCAATCACATATCACTCTTATTAATAAAAAGATATTAATAAAATAAACAAAGAGTGTGAATATAAAATGGATGTAGATAAACATGAAATTTTTCTTTTTGTTCGAATTGAGAGAATTCATAACATTCAACAAAGTTTAAATGTAGAAAAATCAAATTTGAACATTTTACCAGACCCTCTTGAAATGCTTCCTGCATTTTTTGGCATAGGAAGTTTAGCTAAGACTTCTGCAATATATTAAATTCTACTTTTATATTCAATAAATTAACTAACAAAATGTTTCCATTTATTTCTTCAATTCTGCAAACAAAAGCTAACGTTGCATTGTTAACTGTAGAAGCACATTGGACTAAACAAAAAGAGAAAGCTTTTGGTGTCTTATCATAAATCCTTTCATCCATCGAATGCCAGCAATTTTGTTTTAGCTCCATAGTTCAGGACATTTGTTCAAAGCATTACTATACTAAAATTCTAGCTTGGTAATAAGTTAAACCATAATTTATTTTTGATGATTTCAACATAGAATTTTCTAACATAGCTTCTTCTGTATTAGTAAATACTTGATTCACAGAATATTTGGTTGAAAAGTTATCCCTTTTCAATTTTTTATTATTTCTGAGCATTTTTATTCTGTAAGCTAACGTACTTTTAGAGCACCCAAATACACCTGCAGCTTCTCTTAACTTCATTGTTTTATTAAAAACATGTTTAACTGCAATTTTTAAACTTTCCTCATTTGTAAATCTTTCACATTTCTTTCACATAGCGTACCATTTTTAAGCTTAGTATAATTTTATTTGAAGATAAGATTATGATGATCCGCGCAACACGTCCTAATGTGCCCCGTGAAAATTGTCCAATGCTGCCTCAACCCTGATCTCAGGAAACATTCCACAATTTTTTTGTGAAGAATTTACGTTTCATCGTTGAATTTTTTTATTTACGTCGCAGAACATATCCCTTTCACTAAAAACGCAAATAAATAAATTTCTTTATAAATCCTTACACTTAAGAATTAAAAAAATTAGAAAAAATATCAAAAATAACAAAACGTTTGTAGAAAAGCGACCTGACTGCCTTTGTGTAAGAAATCCTACGACGCTTACGTGTAAAAGTATTTTTAGTCGACGAATATATTTAACTTTGTTGAAGAGTTAGTATTTTTCGGATAATTCGCATTGTCCTAAACTACCCCTGTCCTAAACTGCCCCTCTCTCCCCTACTTTTTCAAGTGAAGTCCGACTGAATGGTAAACTACATGTTTTGCGCAAAGGAACAAAAAGGGACTGTGTAGTCTGCTCACGAAGGGACAAAAAAAGACAAATACATGAGACCTACGATTTTTTTGACAATTGTTCTGGGGAGCCTAGGATGCATTTGGATGATTGCTTTTTTTGGTGCAATATATTGGGAGACTATAAAATGTGAAAATCAATCAACCAATTGTCTTTATTTTTCTTAAATCATTTTAAACACTTATCTATTTATTTTATCGAAAATTTGCATGCACCTTTTGCCACTTTTTAAAAATATTTTTTTGTAAAGTTAACTATTTTTGTGCGCGTTCGCGAAAAAGTACGCTCGAGTCACTGGTAGGTCATACAAAAAAAAAGTCACGAGTGCAAAAGGGTGGTAAGGGCTTGCACTTTCTTAAACAAAAATTCCGATGATTTTTAATTACGTCCTTGTTGAGTCTCAGCAAACGGATAAATAAATAAAATTGTCTAAAAAAAAAAAAAAAAATCTAAAATTTAGATGCAAGGCCTATTTACTGGATAAGTAGTACTCTATACCATTTTTAAATGCGAACGATGTGTGTTGATTTCTAAATAAATACATTCTGCTTAAAGCGTCTTTTTATTTAACGACGTGATTAAGTGACGAGAAAGATATTTTTTTAATATTTACTGAAGATTCTTCGCAAATAGTTTAAAGACGCTATTCAACGCGTTTGATATTGTTGGTACGTAAAAAACATCATGCTTTAACCTGCTCTTAAATAAAGATTGATTTCTTTATTTAAGAGCAGGTTAAAGCATGATGTTTTTTACATACCGACATTTTTCTTAATGTTTATATATTGAAAACTTCATTCCGTTCCGCACACGTCAATCTGTTTTTTTAATAATTAAAAAATTAAGTTAAACAGGTTAAATTACATTCTACAAAATGAAACTTCATTCTACAAAATAAAACATTCTATAAAACTTTGTATGCTTTCTTTTGCTTTTTCTAAATATACATTTAATGAGCGTTATTATTTTATAAAGATTGTACGACAAAAATATAAGAATACAGCTGTGCGTGCGTGTACATCCGTTACATAATTTTTTCTACACTAACTAATAAATCTTTATGGAAACTAGAAGACAAAGTTATCAGTGCCCTATACAGGCAGTGTACAAGATATTACGGACAGTCTATTGACTACCTACGAAGATATCATGAAATATTATTAAGAAGAGCAGAAGCTTTTGCGATATATCTTCGGATATTGAAGTGGTCGATAAATCAAAAATACTGCGGGAAAGGAAAAAAGAACGTAATGAATTATATAAAGAACAAACGCAGCTTCATTTAACTGCTTTATACTTTGATGGACGAAAAGACAAGACGCTTAATATTGTGAAGAAAGGAACAAAAAGGAACAGACAAACAATGATTGAGGATGTTCCTCAACCACTGTTTGTGTGTACTTTTTCGCAGTGATTGAAGATGTTCCTCAACCACTGATTGTCTGTACCTTTTCGCTCCTTTCTTCACAATATTTAGCGTCTTGTTTTTTCGTCCATCAAAGTATAAAGCAGTTAGGGGAGAGTCGGGTAATATGGGATAGTGGGTAATGTAGGATACCCCTATTATCTACTTATAGGTCAGTGCTATAAAATATTTTTTGAATTGGAAACGAGGCTAATGTCAGGAGGTTGCTTCCGCAAGTATAAGTTGTTCTTTTTCGAATTATTTGCGTCTAAAAAAAGTCTTGCAAGTTTTCACCAGTGAACCTTACATAACATCGACTTTGTTACAGGAGGCCAAAATAGTCTAAAAAGGTAAGCTATCTTACTATATTCAGAATTTAATTAGTAACTGACCAATTATTAAACATAAAATACTTTTTATTTGCGAAGGCCTATCTGCGCACTGCCAGCCTCGCAACAGCAGTTAATGGATATGAAAAGACTGGAATTTGGTCAGTGAATAGGAATGTATTTGAGGAGTAGGAATTAAAAGCGGCAGAAACAACAGAAATGCCTGCCCCTGAAAGTGAGATAACCATTCAATCGCAACATCCGCCAGTGGCCAGCACCTCAAGTGATACACCCCTGTTTGCTAGTAACATAAGTCCTTACCCCGTAGCCAAACATAGGGTGAACAGAACCAGAAGGCGTAAGGGATTTACTGCCATGCTGACAAGTTCCCCTTACAAACAATCGCTAAGTGAGAAGCCTGAAAAAAATGAAAATACAAAAGGAAAATCAAAATTGAAAAAAACACTTTTTCCCGCCGAAAATAAAAAGTCATAACAAACAGGCGCAACAATGACGAGTGCGTTAATGGTTGATAATGACACTCCATGCATATACTGTACTGGCTTATTCTCGGAAGATGGCCAAGGAGAGCAGCGGGTCATGTGCCAAACTTGCAGAAAATGGGCCCACACAGAATGTGCAGGGGCTGATGAAGACGAACTTAAATGTGATTTATGCATTGACAGCGATTAAAAATTAAAATTCTTTTTTATTAATCTTTTCTTTTTTTTGTAATGTTAAAGCTGTTTTTATTTTTTTTTTATAAATTTTTGTTTTGTTTCATTGATTTATATGATTATGCATAACTTATTACCATCCTTAGCTGACATTGATCAGGTGTCCCTTATTACCCCACCCTTGAGGGTAATATGGGATACCCAAACATTTTCTGTTTATTAAATTTTCTCAAAGTGTTTTGAAGCTTTTAGACTCATCTTTTACAGAAATGATATTTGATAGCTATTGAAACTAATTGACTATTAGCAACAACATTAATTTTTAAAATTTCATTTTTATAGGTCGCTAAAATTAAGTATCCCATATTACCCCACTTTCCCCTAAATGAAGCTGCGTTATTATCTGTTGTTAAAGAACCAGATTCAGGTTATATTAGTTACGCTACGACAGTATTGATAACTGGGCTTCTCTTGTCACAAAAAATAAATCTAGATGATTCGATGGCTATTGGTTGCGATGGTACGGTCACTAATACAGGAAATTTCAACGGCGTGATTAGAACCTTCGACAAAAGGCTTCAACTCCCCTTAAAATGGATTATTTACATCCTCCATCCTCAAATGCTGGTCCTATTGGCAAATCATTAGAAAATTGTGAAAAATTACCAATAATAAACTATGAAAAAATACAAAGCGAACTTCCAGAAGTCAAATTTGAAGATCCGAATACAGATCAAAAATACTTATATGAAATAACAATGGAAGTTATTAGTGGTAAATGCTCTGATGATTTAAGCAACAGATCCGCGGATTAGATATCTTTTCCCCGATGGTTAACAAAAGCAAATAGAATATTACGATTAAATGTTTCACCATCAAATCCATCAAGTGAATTAAAACTATTAGCTGAATATTGTGTTAAAGTATATGCTCCAGTAGGGTTTCAAATAAAAACAAATCCAACTTGCAAGGATGGGTCTAAGAACTTTTGGAAATTAATTAAATGTTCTCGATATCTGCCAGCACAGCTCAAACTAATGTAGATTCCATAATTAAACGTAATACCTATTTTTCCCACCCTGAAAATTTGCTTCTGTCGATGTCGTGTGATGAACACAAAACAGTAAGGGAACTCGCTGCCAGGAGGATACTTAATGCACAAAATTCATATTATACAGGAAAGATACCTCGTGTGTTTGAAGCGCCGCAAATCAATTTTGATGCAAATAGTAATTTTGAGCTCATTAATTGGCAACAAAATTATTTCGATCCACCAATTCTTCGACACATCACTAATCAGGAAATAAACAAGGTTATTGAATCTCAGGGCGGCTTAAACTTAATTTACTTAAAGCTACCATGTCATACGCAGGCAGTCGAACGCTCTGTGAAAATAGTGACGGAAGCATCAATGTCCTTATGCAATAAATATCAAGAGAAAATTTAATGCGAGCAAAACTTGCATCCAGAAAAATTATGCCCCGATTTGACCGTAAACAAGATTTTGTGATCAAAACATAATCAGTTAGATTTTTTTTTACAGTATATTAATGTGTAATAATACCAAATTTTAGTACTATGTTTATTGCTTATGCATTCTATTTTACATTTTTTCATTTTTTATTATTATATAATTTTTTCTTAATAAAATATATATATTTAACCAAACGTTGTTTTTTTGAAAATTCTCCAAACTTTGATTCACATGCGCGGGCTAAAGATACGACTTTATTTAACTTTTTATAAACAACTTTTATTTGTTTAGACCTAAGACAACATAACATCACTATTAGAATATGATCAAATAGCTTTTATTTTTTCCTTTACTATAACGACCCACCCTAATTTTATATATATATAAAATTATTTTGATAAGTATGTAAAAATTATGAAGAAAGGTTTTTTAAGGAGCATTGAAGAATTAAGTTCGCTGTGAGAAAACTACAAGATATATATATATATATATATATATATAATCCTTAAAAATGCCTCAATTACTCTCATTAAAAAAATCGCTCAAACTATATTTACAAGATCTCAAGGAAACTACTATCCCAGCCAACATTGACAGACGGGTACCGTATGGTTTTTAACTGGGCTTACGGGAACGGGATTTAGAAGGGTTTGTGTTCTGGTTTCCAGACGGGTCCCGTACGGTTGAAAAATAGTAATATGGGCCGCATGTGGTGATTATAAGGGCTAAGAAAACTGGGATTTTTACGGGTTTCCCATTAGGGACCCATCTGGTGAAAATAATATGCGGAAAAATATATGCAATCAGACCATTATCGCCATTTGCAGGAGTCCCTAAAATGCATAGATTTTTTAAAATTGAATATCACACCCGCGGATAGACTTTTTCTTATGTAGAATTGAATTCTGAGTCGAATGGCGACACGCGGAATGTCGCCCGACCAATACCTGCTGAGTTATTAAACAAAAACCCGATCTAAATGCATAAAAACCGTTTTTACAACAGCAGCAATGCATTTTCACACCTGCGGAATGTTAGATAGATTTAGATAAATATATAATCTTTTTCGTTAATATAAATTTTTTTTTACAAAATCGTTAACGTAACAAATCGACTGGAGCAAGCAGAAGACGATTTTTGTATCATCTTTCCCCGTTAATTTTAATTTATTTTACATTAAATAATTAAATATAAGATAAACACAAGTTATAAGATATAATAAATATATATATAAATATAAAACTCTTATGATTAAAATAGCCAAATAAATATATCTTTATTAATATAAATACAATTAAATGCATTTGTATAAATATAACCATAAGCAATTTTAGCTATTGTGGAAATAAAAAAAAAATTTCAAGACGCTTTAGAGTTTTTTAAAAATAAGAGATTTATTCAATAATGTTGAGGTCAAGTAACTGTTGTTTAACAACGCATTTAAAATGTTGAAAACAGTTTATCGTTTTGATCTCATTTGTGAGAAATGAGTTCCACAATTGTGGTCCTCTTCTAGATATTGAGAATTTCGATTGTCACAAAGACATTTATAGAATATAGTAGAACTGCTTCGAATACTTTGTTTCGTATTTATGATCAATAAGTTGGAAGTAATTATGGAATATTTTTAGGACCAAATTATTTTTTAATTTAAACATAAACTGAAGGATGCTATAGATGTTTTGTTCATAAATATTAAGAACTCTCAGTTCTTTCATTATTTGTTTAGCACTAGCATATCCATTTGTGAATATGCGGCATGCTTGCTTTTGTTTTTTATAGACTAAGGCTAGTTTTGATTGGTAAGTACTTGCCCAGGCAACATTGCAGTAGCTAATGTAGCTATGAACAAATGCAAAGTATAAACTTTTTAGACTTACTTTGTTTAAAATATACTTAATTTTATGCATAATTCCAATACTTTTAGATAGAATGACTCCTAGAAACTTCACAGAAAATGCTCTTTTAATTTTGTTTTGTTTTGTCATCTAAAATATCCGGGAGTTTTAAAGGTAACGCGTCTGACTTTGATGGTGTTGTGAAAAGAATGTGTTTGCTTTTTTCAATGTTCAAGGAAAGTTTGTTGGCCTTCAACCAATCGCTTAGCTCTTCAAGCTCCTGATTTACTGTGTTAAAAATAGTTTTAATATTTTAGTGGATGTAGAAAGCTTGGGTGTCATCAGCAAAATGAATAAAATTCAGTAAACGAGAAGATAAAAATATGTCGTTAATATAGACAAGAAAAAGCAAAGGACCTAGAATAGATCCCTGGGGAACGCCACAAGTAATGGTTTCAATGGAAGTGTAAGTGTTATTGTAATATAAAGCTTTATTCCGATTGTTTAGATTGCAACTAAACCATTTTAGATTTTTATTTTTATACCATAATTACTAAGTTTGTATAGGAGGATTTCGTGATCCACTGTATCGAACGCCTTTGACAAATCGATAAATACTCCAAGTGTATATTGATTTTTGTCAAACCAATTCAAAATTTCGTTAACTAACTTTATTACTGCATGTTCAGTTGAATGATCTTTTTTAAATCTGTATTGGTTATTGAAAAGGATATTGTGATTTTGGAGGTACGAAAAAAGTCTACTGTACATTATGCTCTCCAGTACTTTCGAGAAGCATGAAAGTATGGAGATACCCAGCTAGCACACATACATTGGGCCAACGTTGGCACAACGTCGGAAGCGTTGCTTTATTTTATCACTTAAATGATAACGTCGAAGCAAAGTCGGGCCAACGTCAGAATACGACTGAATTTTTGCTTTTTTGAATTATATATAATATATATATAAACACAAAAATATATGAACACCTATAATTTTAGCAGTAGCTATGGCAATGCCTAAAGCTCATAAAACGAAAGATTTCTATCAAATTGTATAACGAGGAACATTCGAACTTTGTTGTAGTCTCAAGTGAAGTAAAGATGCAAGATTCGTAAAGATGCTTAGCAGTCGAGAAGAACGTTATTTTGTTTGAACATGTGTACAAATATTTTAACATAATTAAAATGTTTATTACAACAAATATTGATTTTCTCTTAGTAATTGTTTAATTTAAGTTGGTTCATTAATCAATGTTTTATTTTCGTTCATCAGCGTCAAATTTTATTCAAACTTATTTGGACATTACATTTTATTCAAGATTACAAAGAAGAAGTTACGCTTTAATTAAAAAAACATTTACCCTTTAGTTGAAAAAAGTTACACTTTAGTCAAATTAATGGTTTTAATTTGATTGCAAAAACTTTGTTTTTGATTGAAAAGATAAGCACACCTTTTGAATCAAAATCAAAGTTTTTGCAAACAAGTAAAACTAATATTATTTGAATTATACGTTGGACCAACGTCAGAATGCGACGCTCGCCCAACGTCGATATCCGACGTTGGGCCAACGTTAACCCAACGGTTGGTTGCGACGTCGCGCCGACTATCAAATCCACGTTGGCTCGATGTCGGTTGCCGACCATCGGCCAACGAATTTTTCGACGTTGATCCAACGTTGGGCCAACGTCTATGTGCTATCTGGGAAATTACTAAAATCTGCTATAAAAGTTGTAACTGTTTTTTCTTCTAGGTTATTGTTTTTATTATCTATGCTACTCAAATTCTCGGTAGAAACTTCCATGCTTGTATTGTTTTTGAATTTATCTAAAGTTGCCAACAAAGTAAAAGTATTTTCCGCCGTGTTTAACTTTGTTTTGTTTGGTGTCGAATGTTTTGGAGGCAAGTGTTTAGATACTTCTAAGGAATTGTCAGCAGCTATAATACTTAGTTCTCTGTCATTTGGTCTCGGTTTTTTTCTGCCACTTCTAGTTTCATGGTTATTGTTTTTTCTTAATTTGCTTAAGCGGTATATTGGCTTTGATATATCTGGGGGTGCGTTTGGTAATGATTTTACTGATATTATATGATAACAGTTTTTTCTAGCAGGGCATGTACAAGTATATCCTTTAGTATTACCGTTATAGTTTACAAGATGTTTTTTGCCATCAATTGCGCTTTTTACTGTATAACAATCATTTTTCGGTTCATACGCAGCGAAATCTTTTTTTAAACTATTGATGCTAACGTGTTAGCAGATTGTCTAAATGATTTATTAATACCAATCTGAATCGGTTTCATTTGATTTTTACTTATACTTTCTAAGATATCATCCAATGGAGTAAATTCTAAATCACTTATTTCTAATAACTTTTTGGTGAGATTTTGGTCAACCATTTTGAAGTTTCCTAGATTTTTGTAGCCATGATTAAATTCGTTAAGAAAATAAATTTGAAATTTATATAACGATAATACCATAGAATATGCCTGCCGGATTGTAGCAATATTCAAATTGAAAAATATATGCAATATTTTCTAAATATATATTCAATCTTTTTCAAATATATTCAATCTTTTTCAAATATATATTCAATCTTTTTCAAATATGTTCAATCTTTTTCAAATATATATTCAATCTTTTTCAAATATATTCAATCTTTTTCAAATATATTCAATCTTTTTCAAATATATTCAATCTTTTTCAAATATATTCAATCTTTTTCAAATATATTCAATCTTTTTCAAATATATTCAATCTTTTTCAAATATATTCAATCTTTTTCAAATATACATATATTCAATATTCCTGGGGAGAACGCGGCCAATCGGCTTTTGGTTGAACAAAACATTGTCAACATTTAAAAATACTTTAATAATATTATTAGAAAAAGCGTGTAGTTATAAAAAGCAGTTATACTTATACCGATATGGATAGTTATAGCAAAGTTGCATCTTTGTTAGAGGAAGCTTCTATTCTTCTTCGCACAAATCAAAGCACAAATATCAGCAGGCCACAATCGGAACTCACAATAACCTCCACATTACAAAGAGCTAGAGGAATGCTCAATGAAAGTGGTTCATCGGGTATTTTTAGGCGCCTTAATAGAAACGATAGATTAAGGTCGTCAGCACCATACAGTAGCAATATAGGCAACCACATAGGCAATCAAAATAAATCAAAGAAAATGACAAAAACATTAGAATTTGCACTAATTTCATCTACAGAAAATGATGAAGAACAATTCCTAAAATGGGATTCTGTAATTGCAAATGGAATTTTGATTATCAATGAATTCGATAGTGAACAAATAATAAGAGAGAAAATAAAGGAGTCGTTGCATGAAAAATTTCCTTTGCTGGGTTCAGATGAATTCGATTTTGTTAAAGTATCACGAAAAAAAATATCAAAATTAAATAAATGCTCAAATATTGATTATTCATATGATGTTGTAAAAAAACTAGCTGGACAAGGGCTTTTATATTTACAGCTAAAAGAACGATGCAATGATCATCAAATGATCATTCCAACGGAAGTTATTGAAATTCCATCAGCTTCATTTGTATCAAAAAGTTCAGAACTAACAGATCAAGAAGATGTTAATGAAGTTGATATACAGGAAATAAAAGAACTTACATCAGCTTCATTTGTAGCAAAAGGTTCAGTTGATAAAAATATATATATTGAAATTGATTTTGAAAACCAAAAAATTAAGGAAATTAAAGAAAATAATCTTCAGGATCCAATAGAAATTTTAAGGTTTCTTCAAAAAACAATGATGAAGGGCAGAGTTCAAGATATAGAAAACATTGATGAAAACACGGATAAAGATTCTGAGACAAACTTTATTTGTATCGATCGACAAAATATTTTAATGTCAACATTTGCTGAATTAGAATCCGTTGAAAATTTTTTAATTACATTTGAAGTTGACTTTATGGGAGAACTAGCTAAGGATTATGGTGGTCCAAGGAGAGAGTGGATACGAGAATGCAATAGAATGATTAAAGAGAGATTATTTGATAGTGGTTTGAGAGAACTCTTTGCTGAGGAATATTACTTTGTAGGTTTGTTAATTGGTATTGCACTCTTTCAAGGAGGGCAGCTACCAACATATTTACCAGACAGCATCATTATTAAGATCACCGAAAATACAGCAGATATTTGTATATCTAATATACAAAAAGGTTTAAACAAGTTTGATTTGATAAGGTTTTTCAAAGAGTTTCCACAATTACTTGAATTATTAAGACCTTCAAAAGTACAATTCACAGCAAAAATGCTTTTAAAATTATTGAAGCCAAAATTTTCATCAGAAGGGTCGACAGCTTTAGTTAAAGAAAAAGAGATTTATTCTATGTTTGTGAAATATGTCAGAGAGGTAAGTTTTTTTTAAATGTAAAACAGTGATCACTGTTATGTTTTAGATGTTACATATAATATATTATTTAGGTTGCCAGTGGTAGAAGAGAGTGTGTTTCATTGGCAAATATTCTTTCTTTCGTCACTGGAGCTTCAGAAGAGCCTCTACTTGGGTTTGCATTGCAACCGTCTGTTGAATTTATTCCTACTATTGAAGCTGATGAAAAAGTAAAAGATCTATTATATTTAATAAAATAGTAGTATTTAACTGAAAGATTTTGCTCATACTCAAAATAAATATTGGAATAATTTATTTCATTCAAATTTAGTTTGTTATCGGAAACTAAATTATAATTTGAAAGATGTATATTATTAAAATATTATTTTTATAGTCTGTCAAGTCATGTTATCCAGCTACTGGTAATATGTAATCTAGTACAACCTGATTCATGTTAACATCAGGAAGGGCATTTAATTGTAAAAATGTTGCTTTAACTTTTCTATAATGGTTTTTAAGTGTCACTATGAAGTGGTTTGGATGGTTCTTCATAGTTTATGGTTTTTAGATTTCTTCATAATACAAAACTTGCAAAATTAAAAAACGTAAAAAAGGGCAACTTTGGCCCTGCATGTTTCTGCATGACTTTGTTTCACAATATATATTTTGTTTTAAAATGTTTATATTCTCTACCATAACAGTGTTCCCACAGTCCTGCAATGTCCGGGACTAGTATCCTAGAAAGTCCTGGGATTTTTCTTTTTTTTTCTCAAAAATACTGGAAAAGCCCTGGAATTTTTAAAGTGTAGGGGAAGTTCGTGTACCTAGGGCCACGTATTTTCAACGTCAAAGTATAATGCTCCGCACTTGTCTAAAAATTGTAAAACTGATATGATCAAATGTATATACCAATTACTTTCTATTGATATAAGTATATTGACTTAAATAAAAAAGTTCCGCCATATAGAGGGGTTTGAAAAAAATTGGCCATAAGTACAGTGAGCTTTTTTTTAATTGTATCCAATTTAATTGTAGACCAATTGTGGCCAATTTTTAATTGGCCACCAGCTATTGTACCTAGGATAATTTAGGTGCAAAGTGGGACAAAACCACCCCAGTTTACTTTAATTAGTGTGATTTCTATAATAAGCTAAAAACATAAACAAGAATAATTTGCAAGATCTTGAAATTTTTTTAATAAATATGCAAAAATGTGTGTAAAAAAACTCCATGCTTGGATTTATGATGTAATTTTTCAAAAAAAATTTGAAGGTTATTTTCATAAAAAATTGTTTTTTTAAATAAAAATAATAAAACTAGACATTCTTAAGTGTTGCAAGTTATAATAATATTTTTATTTTTGTTCATTTATAGGATCAGAAGACACATGAAGCATATATGTATATACCAACTGCACATACTTGCTCTAATTGTTTAGTTTTGCCGCGTGGCTCGCTGTTATGCAAGTTTCCAGCTAATAACGACCTTTTTGATGTTTATGACATGGCATTTACTAATAACTTTTTTGGAACAATATGATTTTGCAATATGTTTGATGATATTTTTACATGTTCATATATGAAGTCTTACCAAGTAATATATAATATTTGAGAGAAACGCTAATCTTTTTTTTTCCAAGTCTCTGGTTTACCCTTTAAAAATATTAAGAGACCGTCTAGAACGAATGCAAAAATTTAAAAAGTAACCCTATTATGGATAATTTCCATTTAGTAGCAAATGAATATATTGCTTGATTTGAATATAGGCTCAAAACGAATTACATGGAAGTAAAAAAATATAGTACTCTAGAGTCCTTAATAAACAACCCCCCCCCCCCCATTTCCACTGTGCCGTTTATTCCCACCCCACTTGTATTCTGGACTCGAGAGTATAGATACAAAGGATTCTATTCAATAGAAACTATTCTGTACACATTAACAAGCAGCTAATACAAAATAAAATAGAACAACAGTTAAATTCATCTGAAATTATAAATAAGATTCAAATTTTTCCACCACAAGTGCTAAGGCTTCTATGTAAATGTCGATTGCCATTTCAGTGGATTCTTTAGACATATCTATTGAATTTCTGACGAATGCTTCAATATCAATTCTATTCGGAATACTAACTGAGTTAACAACAACATTGTTTAAATCGTGAGATAAAGGGCCGTCAACATCTACTCCATAGATATTAAAATCATTTATATCATTTTCAGTTTCATCTCTTGACATAGGATTGTCAATATTTATCATTCCCATAGTCCATATTTGATTGGGAGTCCAATTTTCTTCTGTAGATAAACGATGGTCGTTGTACATAAGTTTAAACTCTTTCAAGGAAAGATTTATTCTTTCTAAATAAACTATATGCAGTGTGAACATGTGAATTGGATTTTCAATATCTAAAATGCCGCTCTATTCCATAGCATAAAAAGTGTAATAAAAAGGTAACACGACGCATCGAAACACATCTCTCCATAACCTCTCTATTCTTTGATTTCTTGTGGAAGATCCAGCTAAAAAACTCCCTCTGCCATGACCTCTTCTTGCAATCATTTCATCACATATAAGAACATCTTCTACCCCAAAGTCTACTCTTATTCTTGAAGGCGTTGAAAACTCGCTTGTCGCATTTAAAAAAAGATTTAACACCGTTTCTGCTAAATTATTTGTATTGGCTTCCAAAAACATTACTTTCCTTGATTTACCATCAATGCACCCATGTATTATGAATTTCCAACGAATTAGAGAGTGATGTCCATCTATATGCCATAAAGAATTTGGCCATGGTACATAATAAGATCGCCTTCTAACCAATGCTCCCCATCGCAATGCAGTATTCCTATGATCCACTCTGTTTAAACTAGAGCGGATTCTTCTTCTTTGTATATGGTAACCTTTTGATCTAAAATAACCAGATAATAATGGTTCCCCTGTTGCTACACCGTGACGAGATATGTATTCAGCTATAATTCTGTCTATTTCGTGGTCATTGATGTTGCTAAAACGACCTGTTTTGTTTAAATTAAGTTCATTTACTCTGCGATGAACTGTCCAACGTGAAACACCTAAAACCTTCGATGCAACATTCCAAGAAAAACCAAAACACTTAAATTCATTTAGAACATTTTTTGGAATTTCGTACTTTGGCCTTCCAGGGGTTTTACTATATAACACATTAATATTGATACTGCAGTATTTTGAAGATTTTTCATGATAATAAAGGGAAAGCATTTTCCGAATCTCCAAAAATATATACAGAGTTGTTACGGCATATTATGTCTGGCAGATCTGTCGACATATTTTTAGACATATTTTACACAGACATAAAATATGTCAGAATTATTTTTCTGTCCTCTTACTTTGACATAACTTTATGTCTGAAACATTTTCTGCCGACACAAAATATGTCAGAATTATTTTTCTGTCCTCTTACTTTGACATAACTTTATGTCTGAAACATTTTCTGCCGACATAAAATATGTCCAAAATATTTTTCTGCCTACCAACTATGACATAATTTTATGTCTAAAACATTTTCTGCCGACATAAAATATGTCCAAAATATTTTTCTGCCTACCAACTATGACATAATTTTATGTCTAAAACATTTTCTGCCGACATAAAATATGTCAGAGACATTTTTCTGTCCACTTACTTTGACATAATTTTATGTCAGAGACATTTTCTGCCGACATAAATTATGTCAGAAACATTTTTCTGTCCACTTACTTTGACATAATTTTATGTCAGAGACATTTTCTGCCGACATAAATTATGTCAGAAACATTTTTCTGTCCACTTACTTTGACATAACTTTATGTCTGAAACATTTTCTGCCGACATAAAATATGTCAGAATTATTTTTCTGTCCTCTTACTTTGACATAACTTTATGTCTGAAACATTTTCTGCCGACATAAAATATGTCCAAAATATTTTTCTGCCTACCAACTATGACATAATTTTATGTCTAAAACATTTTCTGCCGACATAAAATATGTCAGAGACATTTTTCTGTCCACTTACTTTGACATAATTTTATGTCAGAGACATTTTCTGCCGACATAAATTATGTCAGAAACATTTTTCTGTCCACTTACTTTGACATAATTTTATGTCAGAGACATTTTCTGCCGACATAAATTATGTCAGAAACATTTTTCTGTCCACTTATTTTGACATAATTTTATGTCTAAAACATTTTCTGCCGACATAAAATATGTCCAAAATATTTTTCTGCCTACCAACTATGACATAATTTTATGTCTAAAACATTTTCTGCCGACATAAAATATGTCAGAGACATTTTTCTGTCCACTTACTTTGACATAATTTTATGTCAGAGACATTTTCTGCCGACATAAATTATGTCAGAAACATTTTTCTGTCCACTTACTTTGACATAATTTTATGTCAGAGACATTTTCTGCCGACATAAATTATGTCAGAAACATTTTTCTGTCCACTTACTTTGACATAATTTTAGGCCTGAGACCTTTTCCGCCCGACAAATTATGTCAGAAATATTTTCTATCCACATATTTTAACATAATTTTATGTCTGAGACATTTGCTGTTTCTTATTTTAGAAGAAAAAATCGTACAACTTTATTGCTCATTTTAGATTAATTTGACGAGTAAAACAAAAGTTTCGATTTCCCCTTGTTAGAATGTAAAAACTTAGTCTCAAACTTAGTTTTTATTATTGAATGTGGTTTTTATTATATGGCGTCCTGTGCCGCACTAGAAATTATGTTAAGTAGAAAGGAAAGTAGAACTTTTAAAGGGTCGAACCATTTACAGCATAAAATTCTACGATCTAATCGTCTGCAACATAATAAAAATAGAAAATAATTCTTTTTCAGAATATTTATATCCGTTCCATGATAGGTCGAATAATTTATGGTCGAAGCAAACCTTATTAAAAATATAGTTTTTCACCAGCGCAGCGTTTCAGGTTAAAATAGATTAACCACAGGACGAACGACAATTTAAAGCAGCGGTTAGAATACAATTTTAGCCGTAAGAAAATATCTGGCCAACGTTTATCTTTTAATTTAATCGAACCGTCAGAATCGTGGAGTCCTTTGACCCAAATGCAATTCAGTTGTAGATTTTTATATCACGGCCGTTTAATCTATTCTCAAAATTAACTTTGACTTTTTGTGCTAGAATTTTGTCAAGTACTTTGCTAACACAAAATCTAAAAGAACTTTATTACATTATAAAAAAATTTTTTTTTTGTTTCGACTCTAAAAAGGTTTTCAGAACTCGATTCTTGCACTGGGGCGCCATAAAAAATTGACTAATAGAAAATGTGAAACGTTTAGTTTTTTAAACAAATTTTATTTTATCAATCAAATCTAGATTATTTTTTACCACCATGATGGAGTCTAAGAAATCATTTGAAATGCGAGTACGTAGATGGCTATAAACCAAAGCGAATCCAGAGAAATCACGTTCAACTTTTACGCTGGAGAACGCTGCACCGTAAACTACTTGCGAGATTTCATAAAGCCGATTCCATTTTGTTTTCTGGTTTTTCTTCCAGTACGCAAGAATGTTGAATTCAACGTCTAATGACACTCGCGGTTCATTAAGAGTCCATTTTAAAATTAATTGACGAATATCTTGATCTGACTCTAAAGCTGCATTAGCAACATCTTGTCTGGTTCCTCCTCCAGTATATTCAATAAAACGGCGTACTTTTTCAGCATAAATTTCTTCTGAGTTGATAGGAATCATCTCTTCAGAAGTATTTGAGGAATATGACGCATTTAATTGTATGGATTCTTCTCTTGATGAAAAACTTGATTGTTCTCGTTGAGTACAAAGTTTTTGATGAACTTTGATTAGCTGTATAATTCCTCTATTCAACATTTCTGTATTAAACAGTTGATGACCCGATGTAAAGCAAAATCTAGGATCCATAACTAAAGCAGCAATAAATGCTTCACATTTAAAAAAAACTTGTTCTCGTGTATTGATTGCGTTGGTCAGTAGCATTTTTAATCCCAAATCACCTGCTGGAACGTCCTCAATTCCTATTTTCATTTGAATCCATCGAACGTAGAATTCACTAATTGATAATTTTGCGGATTGAAAATCCATCATAGCCGAATGTATTGGTAAAAATGCATCGAAATATTCATCTATTAAACTCCATGAAGCATCATTTAATTTTAATTGGTCGTGTCTTAGCCTTTGATATGCTTCTGCGTTGGTATGGAAATCTTCTATCATCAAAAACGTGGAATCCCAGCGTGGTTCAATGTCTACACGAGGTTTTTTTAGATTTTTAAATGTTTGAATATATGCTACTTTCTTGGATTCGATAGCAACTTTTCTGATGTTATTTAATGCATCTTCAAACATTGATGTTACGTCCTTAGCAGCTAGCTGACACACATGTGCGCCACAAAACATGGCTGAACAGAACGATCCAACTGATTTTTCAACACAAACAGTTTGGGCTTCACTATAATTCCCTTCTTCATTCTCTAAAGCGCCAATATCAATTTCCTCGTCTTCGAAATCTATAAATTCGTCACCATAAATTTCAAGGATCACTTTCATTTGAACTTGTGCATTTTGAAGAATTTTTGAAGCCTTCGTCATGTTTTTTCCTTGATCTGTGCAAGTTGCGTAGATATCATTAGCACATTTTCCAATTTTTCCAATTACATTTTCTAACTGAGCAGCTAAAATTTCGCCAAACTGTCGACTTTCTTGAGTAAGTATGCCTAAGGTTCTGTCAGCTATTTGCCCGTCCTTCACATATCTACAGCTAACTCCAAACACGTTTCTTCCATATCGCGACGCACTATCAAACATCAACGAGACAAGAACATTTTCAGTTTCTTCTCTTATGAGCGAAAAAATATTTTCACACGCAAGTTGAATGTAGCGTTTCATGCTGTGACGATTTATAACAATTTTGAATTCTTTGAGTGCATTTTTCACTAAAGACAATTGTCCGATTTCATCAGCTGACGCGAAAGACAAGTTACGGTTCATCATTAACTTAATCATTTCTCTAATTAATTGATTTACATCAACATCCAGCTTGATTCGTTTAATTAATTGAATCTCATCGTTATTTCGATTCCTTGTAGCCGAAGTAGTTTCAACTAAGTCAATTTCGCCAGCTTTTTCTTTGTGTTTTCGAAGAAGGTGATCTTTGAGGTTACTTAACTTGCCTTTGTAAAATTTTTTGCACATTTTACACTTTCCTCCTTCTTTACTAATTTCAAATTGACTTTTCACTTGTTTGTGCAATAAATTATTCTCCATATTTGTCTTTAAATCTTAAGGAAAACAAAAACAGTGACAAGAAAATAGTTATTCCAAGATCTATTTATACCACAGGACAATCGTTTAAACCGCGAAAAATGAATAATTAGATTAATAATCGTTTTTTAATGCGGCTGGGAAAATCGTTTTAATGTCTCAAACGTAGAAGCGAGCATTCCAAGTCGTCATATTTTAGTCGTTTTAATTGACAATTAAATTCAGAGTTGCCAACATTTTTTACATGTGAAATGCCAGAAGCGTGAATGTAAAATGCCATAATAATGCCCTTTTTCATATCGCGGCTGTTTCAAAATGATTCCGTCACTTTATTTTGAACAAATTTCATCAATGAAATCAACTAGTTAATCTTCGGATCGGAAGTCAAAAGTTGTTTTTAATTATCCTTAAAAATTCTTGAGGGGCAAAAATTAATTTCAACTTTTTTTCCAAAATAAATTCTTTTTCGAGAACTTAAATTTTTCTGTGTCAAAATGCCAAAATAAAGGTAAATGGCCATAAAGTACCATTGGATAAAAAAAAAATGCCAATTTTCCAAATATTAGCAACCTATAATGCCATGTGGTTTGATTGAGGAGAGCAGACACATAAATATTTGATTCTAAGGCATTTAATTGCCATTTAATTTGTTTGAGTTGTATCATTTACAATCTGAAAAGGGATATTTTCTCTTTAAAAAACGTGCAAGAGAAAAAAAAATTTTAACAACCAAACATTATCATTGATATTTGTTTTATTTGGAAAAAATTTTCGGTTAAGATCACTACTCTTCAAAAAACGATTCTGACGGTTCGGTTAAATTAAAAGATAAATTTTGGCCAGAATTTATGCTGTAAATGGTTCGATCCTTTACAAGTTCTACTTTTCTTTCTACTTAACATAATTTCTAATGTGGCACAGGACGCCATATAATAAAAACCACATTCAGTAATAAAAACTAAGTTTGAGACTAAGTTTTTACATTCTAATAAGGGGAAATCGAGACTTTTGTTTTACTCGTTAAATTAATCTGAAATGAGCAATAAAGTTGTACAATTTTTTCTTCTAAAATAAGAAACAGCAAATGTCTCAGACATGAAATTATGTCAAAATATGTGGATTGAAAATATTTCTGACATAACTTATGTCGGCAGAAAATGTCTCAGATATAAAGTTATGTCAAAATATGTGGACAGAAAAATGTTTCTGACATAATTTATGTCGGCAGAAAATGTCTCAGATATAAAGTTATGTCAAAATATGTGGACAGAAAAATGTTTCTGACATAATTTATGTCGACAGAAAATGTCTCAGATATAAAGTTATGTCAAAATATGTGGACAGAAAAATGTTTCTAACATAATTTATGTCGACAGAAAATGTCTCAGACATAAAATTATGTCAAAATATGTGGACAGAAAAATGTTTCTGACATAATTTATGTCGACAGAAAATGTCTCAGACATAAAATTATGTCAAAGTAAGTTCGCAGAAAAATATTTCGGAAATATTTTATGTCGGCAGAAAATGTTTTAGACATAAAATTATGTCATAGTTGGTAGGCAGAAAAATATTTTGGACATATTTTATGTCGGAAGAAAATGTTTTAGACATAAAATTATGTCAAAGTAAGTGGACAGAAAAATGTTTCTGACATATTTTATGTCGGCAGAAAATGTCTCAGACATAAAATTATGTCAAAGTAAGTTCGCAGAAAAATATTTCGGAAATATTTTATGTCGGCAGAAAATGTTTTAGACATAAAATTATGTCATAGTTGGTAGGCAGAAAAATATTTTGGACATATTTTATGTCGGAAGAAAATGTTTTAGACATAAAATTATGTCAAAGTAAGTGGACAGAAAAATGTTTCTGACATATTTTATGTCGGCAGAAAATGTCTCAGACATAAAATTATGTCTAAGTAAGTTCGCAGAAAAATATTTCGGACATATTTTATGTCGGCAGAAAATGTTTTAGACATAATATTATGTCATAGTTGGTAGGCAGAAAAATATTTCGGACATATTTTATGTCGGCAGAAAATTTGTCTTGGACATATTGGACAGATAACAACTCTGAATATATGTAATATACTTTCTATTCTTTCTTTGTTGTTTAAATCACCAATAAACTCTTCATTAAAACTGTTCAATACTGGAATAAGTTGATCGATTAAATCAATATGCTGTAATATTAACGGCAAATAATCACCACAAGTGGTTTTTTCAATAAAAGATTCAACTTCATCTAGAAAAAATATTAAATTTTTATATAGATCTGCACCCATGTCTTTTTCAATTATTTCGGTCGCCATTGTTTTTGTTTGTGTTTAATTTTTTTGTTTGCCATTAATTGTAGTTATTATCCTTCTATTTTACGCGCGTAAATTGCTTTATCCCAGGAATATTGAATATATTTGAAAAAGATTGAATATATTTGAAAAAGATTGAATATATTTGAAAAAGATTGAATATATTTGAAAAAAATTGAATATATTTGAAAAAGATTGAATATATATTTGAAAAAGATTGAACATATTTGAAAAAGATTGAATATATATTTGAAAAAGATTGAATATATTTGAAAAAGATTGAATATATATTTAGAAAATATTGCATATATTTTGCAATTTGAATATTGCTACAATCCGGCAGGCATAATAGAATCTAATGGAAGCTCTTTATATTTTTGATGGTCTTTAATCATTCTATTCAAACGTTCTGCAATATAATTTGTTGGATTTACATCATTGAAAGCTGAAAATCTGTGATATATTGATTTATTGCAATGCATTTTAATGTCATTTTTCAAATGTTTTTCAAAATATTTAAGAAAAATTGCTGACCATTTCAGTTTCAATCTTTCATCATGGTATTATCGTTATATAAATTTCATCATTTGTAATTCTCCGTTTTTTCACTTCGTTGTATTTGATATTTTCGGTTTGCTTAGTGTTGCGTGGTGAAACCGATGCTTCAGCATCAATAAAAGAATAGGGAGTATTTTTTAGGATATAGTCTTTTTTTGATAGAGTTAAAAAATTTTCATATAATTTTTGTGGTTCAATATCCAAAGCATTTGCCTTCATAAGATTTTTTAGAGTTGTTGTTGAACGGATAAACGGCCTGTCACAATTGCTATTTCCGTGAGGAATTGAAACTGAAGCGCGATGATCTCCAAAATAGTGAATTATCACAAAAGGCATGTTGCTTACAAAAACTTGTTTTTGAAAATCGTTGTTGTATTCATTTGTTTTGCCAATTTAATTTTTATAATAAGTTTTTGTTATACCAAGTTGTTGGTTTTTCATTCTCCCGGTGTTTCGAAATCGATAATGATCGCATAAAATAATCATCATCAAGTTCACTTTTCTGTTTATAGATGTAAATTTCTCCTGCGTGAGGTTTGATTGGCGCTGATTCAATGATATCGCAATTTAAACTGTTAGTTCTTATTTTATCAAATATTTGCATAACAAACTGAAAACTAAGTGGCTGATTTATTTTATCGTATACAAAATTTTTTACTTTGTCAGTACGAACGAGGTTTTCTTCAACATTAGTGGTCATTTTCTTTAGGTTTACACCTTTTTTAATTTAAAAACTCAACCAAAAATCCTCAGATGTAAAATGGTTAAAAATGATATTTTCAGAAAAAACCTAAATTTTTTTTAAGCAGATCTATTCAAATACGATCAAGACTGTATTAGCGCCAAATTTAAGCGCACTAATTTTAACCGTTTTCTGTTTTGTTAAGTTTTTGAAGACAATCACTTTGGAAAAAAAATTTCAGTTAATTACTTTTTATGAATGAAAAGCTTTATTATGTTCAAAAAAAGGACTTTGCAGCGCTTCTATTCAACAAATTAACTTTATAAACAATTTATTTAGATAAACAGAGAACTGGATACAAATATTTCGTTTTACCTATCCTTCATATGTAGTAATAATAGAATATTATTTATTGTAAACCTAATTATATCTACGCTTTCCCATATTTTTCTAAAGTATATATTAAAGGTGATCAGTGTCCTTCTATTTTTGTAGGAGAGCGCCACGAAAATATAAATTTTAATTACATTTGGCGCGAACTCTCCTTCTTAAATAGGAGGAGATTGGTCAGCTTAAGATATCGTCAGCCGAGAATATATATATACATATTTTTTATCTTTTTATTTGCATAATTGCATTTTTTTTTTTATTTTATGCATTTTGATCGGAATTCAAACTCAGAATTCAATTCTACATAAGAAAAAGTCTATCTGCGAAGATATAGAACGTCTCCTTGTTTCATTTCGATATAAATGCGGAGAAAACCCAACACTACTTTACGCCTTTTAGATTATAACTGATATCTTAACTGGATTTAATGCAGTAGTCGTAAAGTAAACCTTTTCTAATAGAAAATTTAATTTCAAATCGATTTAGCTCACTCCGCGGGTGTGAAAATGCATGGCTGCTGTTGTAAAAACGGTTTTTATGCATTTTGATCGGGTTTTTGTTTAATAACTCAGCAGGTATTGGTCGGGCGACATTCCGCGTGTCGCCATTCGACTCAGAATTCAATTCTACATAAGAAAAAGTCTATCCGCGGGTGTGATATTCAATTTTAAAAAATCTATGCATTTTAGGGACTACCCAATTTGCAACTTTCTTTATGCAAAAAAAGTTTTTACAATATAACGTATAAATTAAAGTTATAATCGTTTTCTCGTTTTATGTTTTTTATGAAACTCTATATAAAAAGTTGTTATGACTATTTTTAATTTTTTATATATAATTTTTTTTCTTTTTATTTCTTTAGTAAAAAGTTTAAAGTTTTACAAAGTTTTACATGCAATTTGAACAATAAATACTTTAAAGAATTCATTAATATTTTCGTTTATGAAAAGTAACGCCACAAGGAAATGCATATAATATCATTATTGTCTTACTTCCTTGTGGCATATATTCTTAGAATCATGAATGGTTTTTGAAGACTATTGAGCGTTTTTCTGTAAAAGCAAAAGTGCAATTTAGTAATAATTTATTCCTATATAAAGGAGATTGCGGAGTGTGGATTTTTTCTATTTTCGTTTACATTTTGTAGCAGAGTAACTTACTGTGTAAATTCTGTACTGTGTTACTGAGTAAGATGTTGTATGCAATTGTTTCATTCGATGAAGAAAACAATACAGATTACGTACCACTAATTTGGTTAGTGAATGCTATGAGTGAAAGTGTGTTATCAATAATTTCCTCTAGAAAATCTACAGATTTTTATTGGCCCTGCTGGACAAATATGAAAAAAATAGACTTAGCTAAATCAATATGTCAAGAACCTGAGGTTGGATGGGTTAGGTTTTCAGGAAGAATTTTGTCAACTGCAGGTAGTTTATATAATATTCTCAAAGATAGTAAAGTAATATATATATATATATATATATATATAATTTAGAGCCTTTAACATTACTTGCAGGTCCTTATGCTAAAAGGGAATGTGGTGTGCGTTGATATAAAACAAATTTACTCCATTAACCCCCTTGAATGCTTTAAATTATTGTATTATATCCCCTAACTGCCTTCTTTGTTCTAGAGTTTGTAGATTGAGATAAGTTAGACAGGCTTTTATATATATAAATAAATAAATAATAAATACATGGGTTTACCCACAGCTACTGTGTTTTGCCAGAAGTTGCCAAAACATTTGCTCAGCTGAGCAACAAATTAAACAAAGCTATAAATTTTAATAATCAAGGGTTTTCTGGGATAATGCTAAATTGCTGAAACGAATATTGTATTTTTTTTTTTTTTTTAGTTCTTTCTGACATAGAGTATTGAATCAAATTGCTTAACAACTTTAGTCCTTCCTGTTTAATAGATTTCTGCATTATTAAAATGACGTTGAAATATATTATTTCTTTAATTTTTAGCCAATGCAAGTTGTTATTTTCTTTGTTATTTACTTGAGTTTCTATTCTTGTTTTAAATACCAGTCTTGCTGCACAATTCTGAACAGACTGCAGTTTTTTTAATAGTGTCTTATTAATTCCAAAGAATATGGAGTTACAATAATATAGTTGTGAAAATAATAATGAGCATACTATGGTGCACAGATCTTTATGGGATAAGAATTGTTTTATTTTGGGTATTTTTCTCATTATATTCTAACAGTTTTTAACAATCTTATTTATTTTTTTTTTTAAAGATAATTGATTATCGAGTATCGCATCTAGACTTTTTGCGGAATCAACAAATCAAATGCATTCCTTGTTAACAAAAGAAACAATAATAATATCTTTTTGAATGTTAGGTGGTGCCATAATTAATATTTTTGTTTTTGATTGGTTTATGAATGATTCACACATCCATTTAGAAATGTATTCAAGACGTTTTGGTATATCCACAACTAGATATTAAAGAGATTTGGACCCAGGACTGTACCTTGGGGTGCTCCATATTTTACATTTTGGTTAGATGAACATGAATTACCAATTTTAACTTTTTGGGTGCGGTTAACTAAAAAAGTTCAAATATCATTGGTTAGTTTAAGTAAGAGTGTTTCAGTTGACTGATGTTGTTTGTAGATAAGTGTTTTTATTAACTTTTATATATATATATATATATATATATATATATATATATATATATATATATATATATATATATATATATATATATATATATATATATATATATATATATATATATATATATTATTACTATAATACAAACTAAATAATTAGCTTGGTTTATATTACATTACTTAAAGTTTCACGCAATAGCGATCATCAGATGTTATAAACCGTAAAAAGACGTAACGACAAAAAATACGAAAAAAATACGAAAAAAGTGCTATGGAGTGTCTGCTATGATGGCATTAAAGTTTTTTATTAAAAATTTATTTTCATGGCGGCACTTTGAAGTTAACTCGCTTCTTTTATTGAGCAAGCCTAGTTTCGACGTAATGATGTGGAACTTTTCAGTCAAGCACAAATTACAGTGATTGCCACCAGGTTTAAATGGTTCTGCCTGATCGAGAATGTTCCACGTAAGGATGGGTTCTAAACCTTTACTTTTACACTCCCATACAAATTTAGAAAGTTCCGTGGAGTTTGCTTTACTTTCATAACGAAAAGAATTCCTATGCTTATACCATCTGTCTTTAAAAGTTTTTTCAGTTAGACCAATTTAATAATGCCCCTTTTCTTGCTGCTGGGTTTTTACATTGCAAATATAAATAAGGTTTTTCTTAAGGCATTTTTCATTTAGTGGGCATGTAGCGGTTTCTCGGCAATTGCATGATTGGCTATTATTGTCAATAGTATAAGATAGTATTCTTTTGTTATGAGCAGTAATAATTTTCTTAACATTTGGGAGGCAGCTGTAACTAACTTTTACGGTGTTCCGGTTAAAAAGTTTGTGGAATTTATGTTCTTTCGGAAAGCATTTATCAATTAAACCCAAAAATGTCTTTGCTACGTTTGTTCTAACGTTCAGTGAGAACGGAGGGTTAAACCAAATAACGTTTCGTTTTCGAGATCTTGCACCACGTTTTGGCATGTTTTGATTGAAAAAAATTTTTTCTTTAAATCCGCAGGAATTGAGAGCGTTGTTATAAAACGGTGCGGCTCCATTAAAAACCTCTTTGTTTGAAGATATACTGCTGATGCGGTTAGAAATCATTTTCGGTATTGATTTGATGATATTAGGTGGGTGATTGGAGTTGACGTTAATATATATAGGGTTATCTCCTGGTTTTCTGTAAGGTTGAAAAGTGCTGTCAAGGAGATTGAGTGTGGTATCGAGGAAGTTTACAATTTTTAAATTAGATCTAATAGTGATAGTAAGGTTGAATTTATCTTTAAAAATGTTAACAAAATTTTTCTTTATTTTTTCTGACTGAGGGCCGCTGATATTATAGAAGCAGCAGAGACCATCATCTCTATATAGTCCTGTGGTGTTGAGCCCGTATTCTCTGGCAATAGTATATAATATGAATAGGCCTACTAACTCGCACAGTTCGGCTCCGTCAAAACTTCCCATTGTAACGTCAAAATCAGGGTCGCCTGATTTTTTACTCCACATATTATTTCCTGTGAAAAGTAAAGTTTTCCTAGTATGGTAGATGATATTGATTGATTCATCAGGAATTATGGTGAACTTCTTAGCGTGTGTTAAAGAATCTTGAAGTAATTGTTTTGAAATAGAAGGGTAAAACTCATTAATGTCGTATTGAATAAAAGTACATAGCTTTTTGTCTGGTATGGACTTGAACCACTCTATTACTTCTCTTGTGTTATGCCATTGGTGCACGAGGGTGGCTTTTCTCACTCTGCTATTAATATCATCTAATAACACTTTGCTAATTTTCCCGAGTTCTGGTTTAGCGGGGTTTATTAAACGGCACTGAGGATTATTGACAAAATTTTCCTTGTGGTCTTTTAGGGTAATAAATGCTGTATTCATGGCTAGACATTCTATTCTATCGTCTATGTCCAAATTTTTCGCAATTTTTTTAGCCTCAATATTAATACTGTTATACTGTGTTATATCAGACTTTTTGTATGTTTTAGTAATGTTTTCAGTATAAAGCTTCTGATACGAAGGTTTATCTAGCTCATATATGTTTCTAGTTTTATCTGCAAAGACGAACAAGTTATTTGAAGATTTTACTTTTGCAATATCGTGATGCAATTGTCTTTGAAAATCATTTTGAATATTAGTAAATGAGATATTCTTTATTAGCTTTAGCAAATCATTTTCAAAACTTACGAGATCAGGGTGCTGTGGTGGGGATTTTCTTGATTTGAGATCATAATGGTAAACAGGCTTCTGGTTAGGATCATTTTCGCACATCAAAGACAGATGGTATAAGCATAGGAATTCTTTTCGTTATGAAAGTAAAGCAAACTCCACGGAACTTTCTAAATTTGTATGGGAGTGTAAAAGTAAAGGTTTAGAACCCATCCTTACGTGGAACATTCTCGATCAGGCAGAACCATTTAAACCTGGTGGCAATCACTGTAATTTGTGCTTGACTGAAAAGTTCCACATCATTACGTCGAAACTAGGCTTGCTCAATAAAAGAAGCGAGTTAACTTCAAAGTGCCGCCATGAAAATAAATTTTTAATAAAAAACTTTAATGCCATCATAGCAGACACTCCATAGCACTTTTTTCGTATTTTTTTCGTATTTTTTGTCGTTACGTCTTTTTACGGTTTATAACATCTGATGATCGCTATTGCGTGAAACTTTAAGTAATGTAATATAAACCAAGCTAATTATTTAGTTTGTATTATAGTAATAATATATTCGCTCTACTTATTCTACGCTGTATTGAGCACTCTTACTGGAAGTATTAACATAATTTCTACAATACTATATATATATATATATATATATATATATATATATATATATATATATATATATATATATATATATATATATATATATATATGTTTATATATAAATATGTATGTTTATTTATTTATTTAAAAATATATACAATATCAATATAAAATTATAATTTATTTATCATTAACTAAAGGAATGTTATACATTTACTATCACAACAATTTTTTATCTGAAGAGTGTTGAGTAGAGTTTTAAAATATATTAAATGAATAAAACCAGGTGTGTTACCTATAAAATTTCAGACTAACAGTTAAATTTTATTTTTTACAGCTTATATTGAAACAAGAAAAAGCTTCGAAACGAAAATAAAACGATGGAAAAGCTTCCAATTCGCGAAACAACCGTGAAATCAGATGATACGCGATTAAAGAATGGTTAAAAGTTCTCTCAATTTTGACATTGTAATTTTAGTTGTTATTTTGTTTGAAACAAACAGTCAAATCATATACAGTTTTATTTTATCTGTAAATTATAAACGTAGATTTGCAAGATTTGCAATTGGCAAACTTTGTGAGAACTATACGGGTTACCCAGCGGGCATACCCATATGGGCCACAGTGGAAAACTGCGGCCAAGATCCGGCGGGTTCCTGATGGATTTCCCATATGGGTCCCAGTTGTAAACCCAAATGGGCCCCTTACGGTTTTAAAGTACGGGATTTGACTGGGAACCATACGGAATACCCAGTCTGTCAATGTTGGCTGGGATTCTTCCGCGAAATTCAATTTCAAATCTTTATAATGTAATAATTATATGATTGATTCAAAAGTTCTAATTTTCTGAAAATTTTATAATTTTAGTATTTCGAGTAACTTATTGCTGCTACAAGTAGTAAAGAAAAAAATTAGAAAAAGCAAAAGGAACAACCAAACATTCATATGAAACAAAAAGTGATATTAAATGCAAACTGTATACACTTACAAATATTTCAGACTGATAAACTACACGTAAAAAATTTTAAAGTGCTGTAAAAGAATCACTTTATACCATAAAATGGCATGATGTTTTGGTATTGTTTATGCAATCAAAAGGATAAAACCATCACTGCTAAATGTCATGGAAATAATTATTATAATTTCATAAAGATCGCAAGCAGAATTACATACTGATTTCCAAAAGTTGGAATCAAGGCTGCATTACTTTACAAAAAATACCAGCACTTTTGTTATAGGTCCAGTGATGACACTAAAAATATCGAACTCATCCTTCTCCAAGGTACAACAAAGAGCATTCCGGATTGTCTGAATAATTTGCTTCTTTAATCATAGCTGTTAATAATTTCCTTCTGATTGTTTTGTTTAGGACTCTTGCCTTTTATTGATATGTGAGACTTTTTTGACCGCTCCATAAGAGACCATTATATCCCATTACATATCATAAACACCAATTTGAATTTGTTATAAAACGTGACAAAATATCTACGCAAAACATAAAATAATTCGGCGCAAGTAAATTTTTACTCCCCTTCTTTACCTGTTTCATCTAAGTTTACAAGTACAATAGATCAAGCACGTAAAAGATCTAAGAACTGTACGCATTGAATTTGAATATTTCAATACTTGGGACAACAGAGTAACTTGGAGCAAAAACGTTGATTTTGTTTAAGCAAGTTTGACAGCCCTGGCATTTAATATTTACTTAAGTTAATAATCCAAAAACATTAAAAAAACCCGCCAACTTCAAAGTCCTAATTATACTTGAAGGTTATTTCAATTAAGTTGGTTAGCATGATCCCAAGATTTAAATCCGATAAAAATTTTATGAAAAAATGTGAAAGAAGAGGCAAAGCAAAAGGCTCGAAACAAAGACGATCTGTGACTAAGGCTGTAAAAACTGCATGGTACGCTGTTTCGGTATAAACATAGAATGCCCGAAAGGCTTTGTAGAATTAAAAAATATAAATAAAGGAATGCAACAAAATAATACTTTCTTTTGTCAATCCTTTACCGTTTTCGTATGTAAAGGACGGAATTTTCTATAATTTTTTCTTTTTACAAAACTAAATTAACTTTTTTTTATCTTAGAATTTTACAGTAAAATTTCGCGACTTTTACTAAATATTTCGAACTAAATATTTAAATGAGAAACTCAAAGAAAACTAAACAATTTTCTTTATGGAAAAAAAAAAAAAATCTTATAGCGATGGTGAATTACCAAGAAATATTTTTCAATTTGTGTTTAAGTCATGCATTTGGTTTCTTTAAATAAATTCTTTCACAGCTCAATTGATGTTCGGGATGTTCGGACGTAACGTATCCATTTTGAATTGCAGATGGAGCATTTACCTTTAACTTTAAAATAAAAATGAGAAATATTTTAGATTAAAAAAAAAACAGCAACTTTGTATATGTAATAGTGTTTATCCTAAAATCGTATATACATATGAATATGTTGCGCGACTATCACTTCATTATTTTATATACAATGCAACGAAAAATTTGGGTCCTATTAATTCAAAATGAACATTAGCTGAACAGTTGAAATTATGTGAAAGGTTATACAATCCAGCAAGTATAGCAAATGCGGTTGGTCATAGACAAAAAAAATCACTTTTTTAAAAACAACCGACTAAACTTAATAAATTTGTCTCCCATGACACAGAAATTAAAAGAAGTAGAAAGAAAAGTAGAACTTTTACAGGGTCGAATCATTAACAGCATAAATTTCTATGATCTAATGGTTACAACATAAAGGAATGGAAGTAATCAAGGGCCTTACATGAGAAAATTCCAGGGAGGGAGGGGGGGAGGAGACATTCTTTATCCCAACTGCTTAACATAGTTTTCAAAACTGTTTTTTATAATACAAAAGTTCAAGAAATCAATTTCTGTCCTATTTACAAAATCTACTGATTGTTATACTACACCGCACTCACTCTCATGAGTTGCCAATTATCAGTATTTATTAACTTCTATTAACAAAACATAGCTTCCTTTACATATATACATAGGCGTAGAGTTTTAGTTTTCCCGGATGGGGCATAAACTATTTTGTAGAAGTTGAAAATCTAAAATAAGAAATAAAAAGTTTTTTCAATCGGCATAAAAATGTAATTTATTTTCTCAAGTAAAATGTGTTTATAGGTATGGAGGCACGCATCATAAACTCATCGATCAAATGATCAAGATCAAGAGTGTAGGCAATATTGCGATGGCAATTTAAAATAGCGAGATGATTCAATCGCTCCTGAGACATTGTAGAACGCAAATAAGTCTTTTGCCTACAAAGACAAAAAAAAGAGCGCTCACACGTACATAAGGTGACAGGCATACATAGTAAAATTTTTACCAGCTTTACAAACTCGGGAATCAAGGGAAATAATTGAGAAAGGACACTATCATGGTCTACAAGCTCATTCAAAACTGATTCAAAATCAAAGTTGAATATTCTTGAACTTTGCATGATCCATAAATATGTAGCGATGGAGCTGTAGCCTTCTATAATCTTCAAAGTCATCATTGTAAAAAGCCTTAACGAATCCAACTTCCAACCACTGACCAATGAGAAATTTTTCTACATTTGTTAAATGCTCAGTGGTCTCAGTCGGTTCGAAACGGGTCGCGAGTTCCGTTATAACACAATCCAGAGATGCATAGAAAAGCTGGTAGTAGTAATCCTCTGGAATCGTAGCAAAGTATGGAACTCCACTTCCAGTAAAATTTGAAGTAATTTTACGTTTCCGTGGCATCTCTGGTTTGTCAAGTAAACTACATTCTGCTGCTACAACGGCTGCATCCCATGAGACTTTGAAGCAAGTATCATCCCGGGCTTCTTTTAACACCCCCTTAAGTGTGTTGATTATATTTCTTGCTTCGCAAAAATTAGGCAGAATTATCAGAATGATTTTCAAAATCCTCTAACCAGTTGAAAATGGCGGAATAGTTACTCGTAATAGATATAATGGACGGTTTTCTAAGGATCCATCGAGAGGGGCAGAATGGCCGCAGTGATGTTCCGCTTTCTACATCCTCTACATTTCGAAATTTATTGAAACATACCAATCGTTTTGGAGATCCACGGGTAAATGCAATAGATGATTGCACTAAATTCATAACATTCTTGATCTCTGTTTAATTTTCAACAGAATCTTGTGCTACCAAGTTGAGATTATGAGCGCGGCAGTGCACGTAAAAAGCTCGCTCTTCTTTCTCACTCATTAAAGTCTGCAATCCATTGATACTTCCAGACATGTTAGACGATCCGTCAAAACATTGGCCCCGAAAATTTTGAATCAACAGGCTAAATCAACACAAAACGTCCATTAAACAGTTCTTGAGGTTCTCGGTTTGCTAAAATCCCATTAAAAGCTCCTTAATTTTAAATTATTCATTAACACGTCGAATGCAGATTGAAACTTGTTCTTTCGCGGACATATCCGTTGTTTCATCGGCCATCAAACTAAAGAATTGCGATTCTCTTATACTTTCGCACAGCTTACGAAGCGTTGTGTGAGCTAAGTCTTGTAGGATTTCGTTTTCAATTTTAGGCGAGAGACACTTTTGCTTCTCAGGACGATTCAACCATTTCTTCAGTTCCAGAGGATCGTCTGCGCTTAGTTTGAGTAGCATGCAAAAGCTTGAATTATTTTTAACTCTTCCACGAATGGCATGGCCTTTCGTCCCCTAATACACTAAGAAGAAATATTTAGTTATCCAGTAAATAAATTTAATGATTGATAGTTAATCTAAGTTTTTACTTTAAAGTCAATGTACTGTTGAACAATTTAAAAAATTTTTTGATTAAAATGATTTTTAATTCAAAACTTTTAAATAGTTAATACAAGTAATACTGCCAAAGTTATCAAAGAAAAAAAATACTAAACGAACGTTTAACTCACACAACTCTTTAGTTTATGTAGTTCCGTTAATTTGCGTTTTGCTATGTTTTTACAAATCTCAAACTCCCTTGAAATGCATCAGAAGCGTGGAATTTTTGAAATTCGAAAAATAATAATAAACATTTGAAAGCCTAATCTTTTGAAAATCACCATAGGTATCTGCAGAAATACTACAATCGTTTTTAAATTGTTATATTTGTTAATGTTTAAGTATACTATGGTTTTTATTTTTTAAATATTTTTGAAAGCTTGGTGAATTTTCCCAGGTGGGGCAAAGCCCCAGCGACAAATTTCCGGATGGGGCTCGAGCCCCCGAGCCCCAGAGCGTTCTACGCCTATGCATATATACAAAATATTCAATTCAAAAAACGTCAAAAGGTTTTACCCATTCATAGTGAAATTGTATCAGTCCAAAAAAATATTATAATTTACAAATCCAATAAACTTTACAAACCATTTTGGCAGCATATATAGCAGTTTAAAATTTTACGGAAATGAATTAGTACAAAGGAATATGGTAAATATTATTTTATTACAAAACTTATACGCACAATATTTTATCATCAGTCTATCATTTTTTGTCTACTGTTTGATTTTAATATGAAGTTTCTTCAATTGAACTAGAAAATATTTTTTGATTTTATCACCGATTTCCTAACTGTCCCAACTCGTGGCAAGGAAATTCCCAACTTTTCTCTTTTCTAGATTCTGGGAGGGGGAGACTCCCCTCCCAGAATCTAGAAAAGAGAAAAGTTGGGAATCTCTCTTATGCGACGCCCCTGGAAGTAATTCTAAAGATTTGGTCGAGTTATTGAATTATTAAAAATTGTTTCAGCCGAATAATATAAAATCTCCATCTAGAACCGAATCTTCACGAATCAAAATATTTAATTTAAAACATTAACGTATGCAATAATACATTATAGAATAAAAATTCTTAATCTTTTTGATAAAATATATTGCTCCTCGGAAAACGGGACAGTGGTTTCTTGCACTACTTTAAATAGCATCAGCACATTGCTGGTATTGGCAAAAGGGGCGGTAAGGGAAAACAACTACTTGATGGTGATTGATAAAGATAAACTTTGAAAAAACTTTAGATCGGTCTATCTACATGTTCATTTGATTTAGGTTCTTCAATGACAGTTTGCTCCTGAAAAAAATTATTCGGTTGTCTCCATTCTATTCTGTTTTTATTCAGTTTCAGTGAAAAAAGAATTGTTCGGTTGTCTTATTCTATTTTATTTTTATTCAGTTACGATGTGTATAAAAAAGAAAACTTCGATTCTAAAAAAATCGACTCCAGAAGTATTCGATTGCTAAATTGACTTGTGATATTTAAGTTCTTCGGCTCATTGAAATCTTTAACGAAATTCGATCGTCGCATTCAATGCGTTCGATTCTAAAAAATACTGTAGAATCCCGTTAACTAGTACTCCGAAGGGGTACATATTTTTTGTCCAACTTAGCGAATGTCTGAATTAAGCAAAGCTCTTGTTAAGTCGGACTTTTTGAAAATGTCGTACTTATTGAGAGTTATCGAATGTTCCTTAATATATAAATATTATGTACATATATATTGAACAATATAATCTTATGTGAAATATATATTTTTGTTTATATATATATATATATATATATATATATATATATATATATATATATATATATATATATATATATATATATACTATAAACGATTTAGAATGCCATATTTCTGTGATATAGATACAGATGGTTCTCCTTTGTCGATTTCTTTTAGTATTTTGTATTTTTCTGTTAAAGTTTTACTTGATAGCTTTCTTTTAGCAACCTTCGACATTTTCAGTAAAGAAACCTTGATCGAAGTGTAACTGAGTCGAAGATATCAGTGAAAATGTTCAGTTTGTTAAATTACGTTTGACGCAAAAGTAATTAAATTTCGAACGTTCTAATTTTTCCACTTCAATTGATATTTTTAAATTTTTAATGTAATAGCTGTTAACAAATAGAATTTAATCGAAGCTTAAGTGAATTTAAAGATCTCCGTGAAAACGTTAAGCTATGTGTAGTTATATTTGACGCAAAAATATTTTATTTTCGATCGTTTAAAGTTAGGAATTTTTATTGAAGTATTCTCAAGTGTACTAAGGCGGGAAACCAGTTTTTTTCTAAAAAAAAAGCCGAAAGCTTTAATTAAATTCGATCGGTTGTTTCGTTAATAACTTATGCATACCGCGGTAAGCTTCGCTACCGAGAACTTTATAATTTATGCAAACCGTATTTGGCGTCAATAATTTCTTTTGTATATATAAGCAATTTTTAAAAAACAGTTCTGTTGCGAATGACGCGTAAGATAATTTATATAATAAATTTACCGAAAACTACAGCCGAGAATATTGAGGAAATATAACCGAGTAAAATACAACCGAGACTCATTTTTATTACATTTATCTTTGGCGCAACCGAACCATAATTTATTTACAAATTTTTATTACTTTTTAGTGAACACGACTGAAAACTGTGCACAAAAAGTACGTTACAAACGTTATCACTTTTGTTTTTGTTCTATAAAAAACAAAGTTTTATTATTGTAAAACAAAAAAAGGATGGTTTTTATTTAATTTTCGAGCTCTATGTTAATTTAAAAGACTTTGTCACGATGCAATTGTATGGTACAAAGCTCAACGGATATTCTGAGGCAAAATTTAGCCGAAAACGAGCGCTAATCTCTGTGCGCGGACAGGTTTTGTAGTAAATATTGGCTACTTTCTAGCGCCTATCCTATCTCGTAGGTTACTTATAAAATATATATTTTAATTGCATCAAGAAATTCATCAAAAAATTTTTCCAACGGTACCAAATATGTGGCATTTTGTTTAACTTTTAAACAAAATATCAACTATAGCATAAGTACAGTTTTTGTTGAAAAAATCCTGGTTTCCCGCCTTAGTTCACTTGAGTTGAAAGTTTTGTTATTATACGCGCTTATATGAAAATTCAAAATAAAAGTCCTAGTTTAGCGAAGTTTTTTGCCTAAGGGACCTCAAAAAAGAGTACGAGTTAGCGAATGGTCCTACTTAACCAGGGTACGACTTAAGCGGATGATTTTACAGTAAGCTAATAGAGAATGTTCAAGGGGAATTGAAATTCCGTCCAACTTAGTAAAAGTCCGACTTATCCTTAGTCCGAGTTAACGGGATTCAACTGTAGTAAAATTTTATTGATTGCATGCGGCTTTTTGATAGTTCGGTTCTACAGCATTTTAAAACTCAATTTTTGTATCGGACGCCTCACCGGTACGGCGTTTGAGACTAAAATAGATTTCGAACAAAAATGTTTCGATCCTGCTACCAATTTATGATGTTTTGCCAAATTATCGAATAGTTTCATTCTATTAAACTTTAGCCTAAAGTTATAGAACTTTAGTCCTAAAATTAAGTGAATAAAACTCAATTCAGTGTAACTAAAATACATTAATATTCCAATGCGTTTTAAATACTCACTTAAAAATTTGTCAATAGTTTTATTAGATATTCCTCTTGCTTTTATGCTATTTTCTTATTTCTTTGGTAGTAAAGTTTTTAAAATTTACATTGCGCATCTTTCAAAATGGCAAACTCGTAAATAGTTTTTTTTTCTTTCAGTTTTAAAGATGGATTCGGATTGAGGTTTCGGGTTGAAACAAAACAATTAAATTTGACTGAAATTTCAAATATTTTCACTGAATATACCATAGTTGGGTGGGTGGAATTTGTTAGAATATATTTGGTCTAGGAATTAATTCGTGCGGTTTGACAAGGGATTACGAAACTAGCTTATTGTCTCAGCGTTTCGTTTAGCCACGCATGCGTGCGAAGATCACTGTTATTGCGCATCATTTTCATTATTGTGAGGGCGGCGGATTTTATTAATTAATCTTATTTTATTTTATGTTAATTATGTTAATTATTAAATGTGGCTGTGGTGGTTCTATGTAAGTGTAATGGTAGCGCAAATATAGAGAGTGATAGAATGCGAGGTAGGACTGTCAGTGTGTAACGCAGATGTGGTAAAAGCGCGATAGGAGCATCAGACTTTTTTAAATAAAAATTGTTTACTCAAATAAAGCAATAATAAAAATATTATAATGATAATGTTGCCTTACTTAAAATGAAAGCAAAAGTAAAAATACTTACGACTGATATTTCTTCTCTTACTTATTTTTCTTAATCAATATTCTCAATTATTTCTCATCAATATATATATTCTCTTAATATTAACTCATACAAATAACAATACATTAATACTTATAATAACGCAAATTGAAAACTACTCAAATACATTTCCTTACCAAATCCTTCTCATAAGTTCCTCTTTAAATTGTCCATAAATTCTTTTCATTAAATTCTCTTTAAAAATCTTCAAAAATCCTTTTCTCATAAATCCTCTTTTAAAATCTCTTAAAACTCTTTTAAATTCTTGTTTCATATAATCTCTTAAAATCTCTTAAAACTTTTTCTTTCTCTTAAAGTCCTTTTTTTTTTAAAACTCTCTTTAAAACACTTCATTAAAATTTTCCCGAAAACATCTCTCCAAAGAGAGAGCTCAAGAAAATCTACTAAAATCTCTCTCAAAAAAATCTCAATAAAAAAATCTCAAAAAAATCTAAAAGATTTTCTCAACCGCTCCTTTTCTATCTGTCCGCAGGTGTTATTTTGAATCATCGTCCAGACAATAGATTTCTTTTTTTCTTCAAGTTCGTTCAGTACTTTATTTTCAACTGCTGAGTCATGGTATTCTTTAAAACAAGTTTTACTGGTTTTCTTTTTATTAGTCTTTATATCAGAGTGGCTACAGAACTTTCTAGAACTTTACTAATTAAAATCATATCATTGTGTTTCAAGTCGTGTTTGCGAAACAGTTTTAATCATTTATGGTGTGACTTATTCATTTTTCATGTTATTAGACATGTGTGTCCACCTGGTGTTTTTTTGGTTGACTCACTCTTTTCCTCGTTCGAATGTAGCGTGTTGAGTCGGGTAAAACTTAAAGATAATGTTTACAATTTTCTTCATCTTCCCTCCTCACATTATAAATCATTTGATTTAAGCGTAAACAACACTATTTTTAATCTAACTGATAATGTCGATTTTTGTTCCTGATAAAGTGTTTTTGCGGGGGATTCTTCTTCATTACTTTAATATGAAGAAAAGTGCTACCGAAAGTCATCGTATTTTGGTTGAAGTTTATGGTGACCATGCTCTAGCTGAGCGAACGCGTCAGAAGTGGTTTGCACGGTTTAAAAGTGGTGATTTTTGTTTGGAAGACCAAGAGCGAGCAGGACAGCCGAAAAAATTTGAAGATGCAGAATTGGCAGCATTGCTCGATCAGGATTCTTGTCAAACGCAAGAGGACCTTGCAAAATCGTTAGGAGTAGTAGGAAAAGGCCGGTTCTGGGACATTTCATACTAACCTAGGATTGAAGCAGAATATTTTCTTATCATGTCCCAGAACCGGCATGTAATAGGAAAAAAGTAGAAAAAGGCCGGTTCTGGGACATTTCATACTAACCTAGGATTGAAGCAGAATATTTTCTTATCATGTCCCAGAACCGGCATGTAATAAATCGTTGATGAAACAAATCTCATAATCTAAAAGATGTTGTGTTTTTTAGATGTGTAATTTCATGATGAAAGTATATCATGAAATTTTAGTGAGATTTTTTTTTTTTGATCATTATAGAATTAAATTTAGAAAAGGGATGCTTGAAAAGGGTGAATTTGGTCCTAGAAGTAAACCAGATCCAACAGATTCATATTTTTTACCGTTTTTGGCATAAACTCCTTCTTTTAAGGAGCTCGATCTGTAGGTAAGACCTAAAAAAATTTGAGTTAAGAAAAATAAATTCCCATTATAATAAAAAATGGAGAGCATCATTAGAAATATAGATCATATTGAATATGTTATGGAGAAGAGCATTGAGGAATTTAGCGACTACCTGTATGAGTATATGGAATTCAAACCTGATGGATATAAGAAAGAAATAGATAGGTTGGAGTTGCTCATTGCTAGATCAAATGTTTACCTTATGAAATTGATGGATATAAAAAAATCGTGTTGCAACGCTATCATCATAAAGAAAATGCTTATGGACCTTATAGTTTATATACATAATGACCTTATTAGATATGAATTGGAGAAGGAGTTAGGTGAATATCTTATCTATTTAAAGAAAGCAATAGAAGACATGCATGATGAAGACTCATGTGCTCCTGCGGCTTAAAGCATTTTATAATTTTTCAAATTATAAAATATAGTATATCATGAAAATTTTTTAAGCATCTGTAGTTCCTTCATTTGTTTTGTTCTTGTTGCAGTTGAGTAATGGAAAAAGGTGCTTATATTTTTCTTTTCGCGCCTGCATAATTTTTCGTCTTTCTAGGTGTTCTTTTTCTTCTTGTGCAAGTTTTAGGGAGTATCTAATGTCTCCTAAAGAAAATATATTCATAATCATAGAGTCTAATTCTTTAGGTGTATATTTTTTTCTAGACTCCTCAAGATGTGAGCTATTTTTAACGTGATTATTTCTGTTTGTTTTTGCGTCAAAGACTTTAGCTGAAAAGGCTTCTGAACTCATTTTAGTTAGAAAAAAAATTTATTTATATCATTTTTTAAAAAAAGTATGAAATGGGTTTTGTATATATCTTATTATAGCAAGAAAAAAATGATTTAAATAAAACATTTTTCTTAATAAAAGAAAAAGGAAATGAATTACATTACAATTGATAATTTTGATGAGAGCAAATTGATGGTAGGTGAAGTTTATGCTGCCACTAAACCAGTCGCATATCAAAAAGTGCCATTAAAATATTCATATCCAACTGAAGAGGGCCCTCTTTTAATACGTACGCCCATATTATTTTCGTATGGTGTGTGCGAAAATAAGGATCCAGCGACACAAAAACTGACTGGATATTCCATGCCTTTTGTATGCTTTGATGTAAAAAAGGGAAGGACTACAGAAGACGAAAAGTTTATCAGCATGATGGAAAAGATTACTTTGTTTATCAGAGGTGAAGTGGATAAATTATCAGCTAAACTAAAAAAGGGAGGAAGAAAAAAGCAAATCAATTCGGAAGAATTGAGTCTATTAAAATACAAGTCTGACCATCCTGAAGCAGCTCCCGTATTCTATGCCAAAATGTTTGTCAAGAAAAATAAACAAGATGAATTGCTCATTACTTCTGAATTTTATAGAAAGAAGACAAATCTCGATATAAAAAATGGAGTTAAAGGAGAGCGCAACAATAAAAATTTAGTCCGCTCTTCTGGGCATGAGTTTCTTAATCAAAGATGTTATGCGATTGGAGCACTTAAAATTGAGGGGGTGTATATCGGTCCTTCGATTATATCCATTTAAGTCAAATTGGTAGAAGGCGTCATCGTAAAATTAGCTTCCATCTCTCATTCGAGCATTATAGCGGAAGATATGGATCTAAGTGTCAAAGAATCGGATGACGATGCTTAACTTACTATACAGCAATATGAAATAACATATATACATGTTATTTCATGTCATGCTTTTCTATTCTGTATAAAAATAGTAAGATATTAAAAATGGCCCAGAACCGGCATTTTCTTACTACTAGTGTGTAATGATCACGCGTAATAATAGACTTGTCCAAGTAAAAGGTAAAAACTTCCAGATTGACCGACTTGAGCGTCGCCAGAGTTGAGGGTGACGACGAGTCTTCTTCCAGGTGCAACGCTAGGCATGGAGTCTGCTTTTCCGAAATTTCTGTAGAAGGAGATGGTGGTGGTAGAGCCAATGGAAGCGTTGGATTGATAGAGTATTCCAGAGGACTCGTTGTTGAAGGAGGTTACGTTTGATCCGTTCCATGAGGACAAGTAAAAATCTTCCAAGCCAGACGAGGAGAAGATGCATTTGCTGCCGCTGTCATACCCAGGGAAGGAAGTGTAATTGCTACCGTTATAAGGAGTCCATGGACTGAGCACAGCTCCATTTCCAGGGGGTAAATTTCCATCATACATTCTCACTCTGGATTCCCACCAGTTTCCAGAGGCTCCAATGATGTGTGCTCTGATGCCTTTCAGAAAAACGCCATTTCCTTTACCTGGAGTATTGATCAGTACATATTCATTTCCGTAAGTGGTGTTGATATACCTAAACGTTCTACAGTATAACTTGTAAAACGGCAAGTAGGTGGGGATGGTTGAGAGTGTGGTGATGAAGGGTTGAATCCAGTAAGTGATGGGTGAAGCCGTTTTGTTGTTTAATTTTATTTCAATGCTTGTTTTAAACGGCATGTCAAGTGTGAAATATCCTCCTAAGGAAGTGTTGCTATATACATTGCAACCTTGTAAAGAGTTGGCATAATACGGTCCCCCGAGAGGAGAGAAGAGCAAGTCACAAGCAAGAGCAGCTTGGTCTACACCTACAGCATCTGTGGTTTCTGAATAATTTCCAACTCCAATTTCTCCGTCTGCATGAATTCTAAGAAAAACATTTCCAGGAACGCTTAATCCTCCTGTGACAGTGCCATAAAAAGCCAACCATAGCCTTCTCAAAACTCCAGGACCGTCAGAGTAGCTGAAAACTGTAGCCGCATCTGGTAATCCAGCAGCTATAGTTTGCGATTTTAATCCTAAACTGGTGAATCCAGATCCTGGTGTCATTTCTAAAAAGTTGGATTTTTGTGACAAGACGTCCACATAGTTTTTCGTCGCTCCGTCTTGCACACTTGTCGGATCAGTCACGTTGATCAGTTTGTGAGAATTCAAATCTAAATCTGCTGTTCCTACTGTCGTTCCAGTCCCACCTGTCACATGAGTGTCCACATAGTTTTTAGTAGCAGCATCTTGCGCACTTGTCGGATCGGACATGTTGACGATTTTGTGCGATGTCATGTTAATGTCTACGTATGAAATATTATTGTAAGCGACTTTCGTGTCTACATACCCCTTTGTCGCAGCGTCTTTTAAATTAGTCGGATCAGTCACGTTGATCAATTTGTGAGAATTCAAATCTATATCTCCAGTGATCGTACTAGATCCATTTGTTTTCACGCAAAGACTCGTGCTCACATCCACATAATTTTTTGTCGCGGCATCATGAAGAGTTGTCGGCTCGTTCAAATTGATGGCTTTGTGAAAATTTAAATCCAAATCTGAAGCTCCAACTACCGTTCCAGTCCCACCTGTCACGTGATTGTCAACGTAATATTTGGTGGCAGCATCATGAGCATTTGTCGGTTCTGCCATGTTGATGATTTTATGTGAGTTAAAATCCATGTCTGAAGTGATAGTGCTATTCCCATCTGTTCTCACATATAGGTTACTGTTTAAGCTTTCAGTTTCTAAAACAGCGTCTAAATAAGCTTTTAATTGTGTTCTGTTGTATCTGTCTACCATTTTTATATAGGCGTTATTTTTTTTAATTCAGCGCTAACACGCATTGATTCTTTGAATCTAACGCTCTGGCGAATTGACTCATTGAGTCTAGTAAAGTGTATTAATGACGCTTTGAAAGTCGTCTCCTTCCTGCAATCTTTTTAAAACGTAAAGGCACAAGTGACCACAATAAGAAGTGTTACCAAATTGCTTACTTGTTTACTCAAATAAAGCAATAATAAAAATATTATAATGATAATGTTGCCTTACTTAAAATGAAAGCAAAAGTAAAAATACTTACGACTGATATTTCTTCTCTTACTTATTTTTCTTAATCAATATTCTCAATTATTTCTCATCAATATATATATTCTCTTAATATTAACTCATACAAATAACAATACATTAATACTTATAATAACGCAAATTGAAAACTACTCAAATACATTTCCTTACCAAATCCTTCTCATAAGTTCCTCTTTAAATTGTCCATAAATTCTTTTCATTAAATTCTCTTTAAAAATCTTCAAAAATCCTTTTCTCATAAATCCTCTTTTAAAATCTCTTAAAACTCTTTTAAATTCTTGTTTCATATAATCTCTTAAAATCTCTTAAAACTTTTTCTTTCTCTTAAAGTCCTTTTTTTTTTAAAACTCTCTTTAAAACACTTCATTAAAATTTTCCCGAAAACATCTCTCCAAAGAGAGAGCTCAAGAAAATCTACTAAAATCTCTCTCAAAAAAATCTCAATAAAAAAATCTCAAAAAAATCTAAAAGATTTTCTCAACCGCTCCTTTTCTATCTGTCCGCAGGTGTTATTTTGAATCATCGTCCAGACAATAGATTTCTTTTTTTCTTCAAGTTCGTTCAGTACTTTATTTTCAACTGCTGAGTCATGGTATTCTTTAAAACAAGTTTTACTGGTTTTCTTTTTATTAGTCTTTATATCAGAGTGGCTACAGAACTTTCTAGAACTTTACTAATTAAAATCATATCATTGTGTTTCAAGTCGTGTTTGCGAAACAGTTTTAATCATTTATGGTGTGACTTATTCATTTTTCATGTTATTAGACATGTGTGTCCACCTGGTGTTTTTTTGGTTGACTCACTCTTTTCCTCGTTCGAATGTAGCGTGTTGAGTCGGGTAAAACTTAAAGATAATGTTTACAATTTTCTTCATCTTCCCTCCTCACATTATAAATCATTTGATTTAAGCGTAAACAACACTATTTTTAATCTAACTGATAATGTCGATTTTTGTTCCTGATAAAGTGTTTTTGCGGGGGATTCTTCTTCATTACTTTAATATGAAGAAAAGTGCTACCGAAAGTCATCGTATTTTGGTTGAAGTTTATGGTGACCATGCTCTAGCTGAGCGAACGCGTCAGAAGTGGTTTGCACGGTTTAAAAGTGGTGATTTTTGTTTGGAAGACCAAGAGCGAGCAGGACAGCCGAAAAAATTTGAAGATGCAGAATTGGCAGCATTGCTCGATCAGGATTCTTGTCAAACGCAAGAGGACCTTGCAAAATCGTTAGGAGTAGTAGGAAAAGGCCGGTTCTGGGACATTTCATACTAACCTAGGATTGAAGCAGAATATTTTCTTATCATGTCCCAGAACCGGCATGTAATAGGAAAAAAGTAGAAAAAGGCCGGTTCTGGGACATTTCATACTAACCTAGGATTGAAGCAGAATATTTTCTTATCATGTCCCAGAACCGGCATGTAATAAATCGTTGATGAAACAAATCTCATAATCTAAAAGATGTTGTGTTTTTTAGATGTGTAATTTCATGATGAAAGTATATCATGAAATTTTAGTGAGATTTTTTTTTTTTGATCATTATAGAATTAAATTTAGAAAAGGGATGCTTGAAAAGGGTGAATTTGGTCCTAGAAGTAAACCAGATCCAACAGATTCATATTTTTTACCGTTTTTGGCATAAACTCCTTCTTTTAAGGAGCTCGATCTGTAGGTAAGACCTAAAAAAATTTGAGTTAAGAAAAATAAATTCCCATTATAATAAAAAATGGAGAGCATCATTAGAAATATAGATCATATTGAATATGTTATGGAGAAGAGCATTGAGGAATTTAGCGACTACCTGTATGAGTATATGGAATTCAAACCTGATGGATATAAGAAAGAAATAGATAGGTTGGAGTTGCTCATTGCTAGATCAAATGTTTACCTTATGAAATTGATGGATATAAAAAAATCGTGTTGCAACGCTATCATCATAAAGAAAATGCTTATGGACCTTATAGTTTATATACATAATGACCTTATTAGATATGAATTGGAGAAGGAGTTAGGTGAATATCTTATCTATTTAAAGAAAGCAATAGAAGACATGCATGATGAAGACTCATGTGCTCCTGCGGCTTAAAGCATTTTATAATTTTTCAAATTATAAAATATAGTATATCATGAAAATTTTTTAAGCATCTGTAGTTCCTTCATTTGTTTTGTTCTTGTTGCAGTTGAGTAATGGAAAAAGGTGCTTATATTTTTCTTTTCGCGCCTGCATAATTTTTCGTCTTTCTAGGTGTTCTTTTTCTTCTTGTGCAAGTTTTAGGGAGTATCTAATGTCTCCTAAAGAAAATATATTCATAATCATAGAGTCTAATTCTTTAGGTGTATATTTTTTTCTAGACTCCTCAAGATGTGAGCTATTTTTAACGTGATTATTTCTGTTTGTTTTTGCGTCAAAGACTTTAGCTGAAAAGGCTTCTGAACTCATTTTAGTTAGAAAAAAAATTTATTTATATCATTTTTTAAAAAAAGTATGAAATGGGTTTTGTATATATCTTATTATAGCAAGAAAAAAATGATTTAAATAAAACATTTTTCTTAATAAAAGAAAAAGGAAATGAATTACATTACAATTGATAATTTTGATGAGAGCAAATTGATGGTAGGTGAAGTTTATGCTGCCACTAAACCAGTCGCATATCAAAAAGTGCCATTAAAATATTCATATCCAACTGAAGAGGGCCCTCTTTTAATACGTACGCCCATATTATTTTCGTATGGTGTGTGCGAAAATAAGGATCCAGCGACACAAAAACTGACTGGATATTCCATGCCTTTTGTATGCTTTGATGTAAAAAAGGGAAGGACTACAGAAGACGAAAAGTTTATCAGCATGATGGAAAAGATTACTTTGTTTATCAGAGGTGAAGTGGATAAATTATCAGCTAAACTAAAAAAGGGAGGAAGAAAAAAGCAAATCAATTCGGAAGAATTGAGTCTATTAAAATACAAGTCTGACCATCCTGAAGCAGCTCCCGTATTCTATGCCAAAATGTTTGTCAAGAAAAATAAACAAGATGAATTGCTCATTACTTCTGAATTTTATAGAAAGAAGACAAATCTCGATATAAAAAATGGAGTTAAAGGAGAGCGCAACAATAAAAATTTAGTCCGCTCTTCTGGGCATGAGTTTCTTAATCAAAGATGTTATGCGATTGGAGCACTTAAAATTGAGGGGGTGTATATCGGTCCTTCGATTATATCCATTTAAGTCAAATTGGTAGAAGGCGTCATCGTAAAATTAGCTTCCATCTCTCATTCGAGCATTATAGCGGAAGATATGGATCTAAGTGTCAAAGAATCGGATGACGATGCTTAACTTACTATACAGCAATATGAAATAACATATATACATGTTATTTCATGTCATGCTTTTCTATTCTGTATAAAAATAGTAAGATATTAAAAATGGCCCAGAACCGGCATTTTCTTACTACTAGTGTGTAATGATCACGCGTAATAATAGACTTGTCCAAGTAAAAGGTAAAAACTTCCAGATTGACCGACTTGAGCGTCGCCAGAGTTGAGGGTGACGACGAGTCTTCTTCCAGGTGCAACGCTAGGCATGGAGTCTGCTTTTCCGAAATTTCTGTAGAAGGAGATGGTGGTGGTAGAGCCAATGGAAGCGTTGGATTGATAGAGTATTCCAGAGGACTCGTTGTTGAAGGAGGTTACGTTTGATCCGTTCCATGAGGACAAGTAAAAATCTTCCAAGCCAGACGAGGAGAAGATGCATTTGCTGCCGCTGTCATACCCAGGGAAGGAAGTGTAATTGCTACCGTTATAAGGAGTCCATGGACTGAGCACAGCTCCATTTCCAGGGGGTAAATTTCCATCATACATTCTCACTCTGGATTCCCACCAGTTTCCAGAGGCTCCAATGATGTGTGCTCTGATGCCTTTCAGAAAAACGCCATTTCCTTTACCTGGAGTATTGATCAGTACATATTCATTTCCGTAAGTGGTGTTGATATACCTAAACGTTCTACAGTATAACTTGTAAAACGGCAAGTAGGTGGGGATGGTTGAGAGTGTGGTGATGAAGGGTTGAATCCAGTAAGTGATGGGTGAAGCCGTTTTGTTGTTTAATTTTATTTCAATGCTTGTTTTAAACGGCATGTCAAGTGTGAAATATCCTCCTAAGGAAGTGTTGCTATATACATTGCAACCTTGTAAAGAGTTGGCATAATACGGTCCCCCGAGAGGAGAGAAGAGCAAGTCACAAGCAAGAGCAGCTTGGTCTACACCTACAGCATCTGTGGTTTCTGAATAATTTCCAACTCCAATTTCTCCGTCTGCATGAATTCTAAGAAAAACATTTCCAGGAACGCTTAATCCTCCTGTGACAGTGCCATAAAAAGCCAACCATAGCCTTCTCAAAACTCCAGGACCGTCAGAGTAGCTGAAAACTGTAGCCGCATCTGGTAATCCAGCAGCTATAGTTTGCGATTTTAATCCTAAACTGGTGAATCCAGATCCTGGTGTCATTTCTAAAAAGTTGGATTTTTGTGACAAGACGTCCACATAGTTTTTCGTCGCTCCGTCTTGCACACTTGTCGGATCAGTCACGTTGATCAGTTTGTGAGAATTCAAATCTAAATCTGCTGTTCCTACTGTCGTTCCAGTCCCACCTGTCACATGAGTGTCCACATAGTTTTTAGTAGCAGCATCTTGCGCACTTGTCGGATCGGACATGTTGACGATTTTGTGCGATGTCATGTTAATGTCTACGTATGAAATATTATTGTAAGCGACTTTCGTGTCTACATACCCCTTTGTCGCAGCGTCTTTTAAATTAGTCGGATCAGTCACGTTGATCAATTTGTGAGAATTCAAATCTATATCTCCAGTGATCGTACTAGATCCATTTGTTTTCACGCAAAGACTCGTGCTCACATCCACATAATTTTTTGTCGCGGCATCATGAAGAGTTGTCGGCTCGTTCAAATTGATGGCTTTGTGAAAATTTAAATCCAAATCTGAAGCTCCAACTACCGTTCCAGTCCCACCTGTCACGTGATTGTCAACGTAATATTTGGTGGCAGCATCATGAGCATTTGTCGGTTCTGCCATGTTGATGATTTTATGTGAGTTAAAATCCATGTCTGAAGTGATAGTGCTATTCCCATCTGTTCTCACATATAGGTTACTGTTTAAGCTTTCAGTTTCTAAAACAGCGTCTAAATAAGCTTTTAATTGTGTTCTGTTGTATCTGTCTACCATTTTTATATAGGCGTTATTTTTTTTAATTCAGCGCTAACACGCATTGATTCTTTGAATCTAACGCTCTGGCGAATTGACTCATTGAGTCTAGTAAAGTGTATTAATGACGCTTTGAAAGTCGTCTCCTTCCTGCAATCTTTTTAAAACGTAAAGGCACAAGTGACCACAATAAGAAGTGTTACCAAATTGCTTACTTGTTTACTCAAATAAAGCAATAATAAAAATATTATAATGATAATGTTGCCTTACTTAAAATGAAAGCAAAAGTAAAAATACTTACGACTGATATTTCTTCTCTTACTTATTTTTCTTAATCAATATTCTCAATTATTTCTCATCAATATATATATTCTCTTAATATTAACTCATACAAATAACAATACATTAATACTTATAATAACGCAAATTGAAAACTACTCAAATACATTTCCTTACCAAATCCTTCTCATAAGTTCCTCTTTAAATTGTCCATAAATTCTTTTCATTAAATTCTCTTTAAAAATCTTCAAAAATCCTTTTCTCATAAATCCTCTTTTAAAATCTCTTAAAACTCTTTTAAATTCTTGTTTCATATAATCTCTTAAAATCTCTTAAAACTTTTTCTTTCTCTTAAAGTCCTTTTTTTTTTAAAACTCTCTTTAAAACACTTCATTAAAATTTTCCCGAAAACATCTCTCCAAAGAGAGAGCTCAAGAAAATCTACTAAAATCTCTCTCAAAAAAATCTCAATAAAAAAATCTCAAAAAAATCTAAAAGATTTTCTCAACCGCTCCTTTTCTATCTGTCCGCAGGTGTTATTTTGAATCATCGTCCAGACAATAGATTTCTTTTTTTCTTCAAGTTCGTTCAGTACTTTATTTTCAACTGCTGAGTCATGGTATTCTTTAAAACAAGTTTTACTGGTTTTCTTTTTATTAGTCTTTATATCAGAGTGGCTACAGAACTTTCTAGAACTTTACTAATTAAAATCATATCATTGTGTTTCAAGTCGTGTTTGCGAAACAGTTTTAATCATTTATGGTGTGACTTATTCATTTTTCATGTTATTAGACATGTGTGTCCACCTGGTGTTTTTTTGGTTGACTCACTCTTTTCCTCGTTCGAATGTAGCGTGTTGAGTCGGGTAAAACTTAAAGATAATGTTTACAATTTTCTTCATCTTCCCTCCTCACATTATAAATCATTTGATTTAAGCGTAAACAACACTATTTTTAATCTAACTGATAATGTCGATTTTTGTTCCTGATAAAGTGTTTTTGCGGGGGATTCTTCTTCATTACTTTAATATGAAGAAAAGTGCTACCGAAAGTCATCGTATTTTGGTTGAAGTTTATGGTGACCATGCTCTAGCTGAGCGAACGCGTCAGAAGTGGTTTGCACGGTTTAAAAGTGGTGATTTTTGTTTGGAAGACCAAGAGCGAGCAGGACAGCCGAAAAAATTTGAAGATGCAGAATTGGCAGCATTGCTCGATCAGGATTCTTGTCAAACGCAAGAGGACCTTGCAAAATCGTTAGGAGTAGTAGGAAAAGGCCGGTTCTGGGACATTTCATACTAACCTAGGATTGAAGCAGAATATTTTCTTATCATGTCCCAGAACCGGCATGTAATAGGAAAAAAGTAGAAAAAGGCCGGTTCTGGGACATTTCATACTAACCTAGGATTGAAGCAGAATATTTTCTTATCATGTCCCAGAACCGGCATGTAATAAATCGTTGATGAAACAAATCTCATAATCTAAAAGATGTTGTGTTTTTTAGATGTGTAATTTCATGATGAAAGTATATCATGAAATTTTAGTGAGATTTTTTTTTTTTGATCATTATAGAATTAAATTTAGAAAAGGGATGCTTGAAAAGGGTGAATTTGGTCCTAGAAGTAAACCAGATCCAACAGATTCATATTTTTTACCGTTTTTGGCATAAACTCCTTCTTTTAAGGAGCTCGATCTGTAGGTAAGACCTAAAAAAATTTGAGTTAAGAAAAATAAATTCCCATTATAATAAAAAATGGAGAGCATCATTAGAAATATAGATCATATTGAATATGTTATGGAGAAGAGCATTGAGGAATTTAGCGACTACCTGTATGAGTATATGGAATTCAAACCTGATGGATATAAGAAAGAAATAGATAGGTTGGAGTTGCTCATTGCTAGATCAAATGTTTACCTTATGAAATTGATGGATATAAAAAAATCGTGTTGCAACGCTATCATCATAAAGAAAATGCTTATGGACCTTATAGTTTATATACATAATGACCTTATTAGATATGAATTGGAGAAGGAGTTAGGTGAATATCTTATCTATTTAAAGAAAGCAATAGAAGACATGCATGATGAAGACTCATGTGCTCCTGCGGCTTAAAGCATTTTATAATTTTTCAAATTATAAAATATAGTATATCATGAAAATTTTTTAAGCATCTGTAGTTCCTTCATTTGTTTTGTTCTTGTTGCAGTTGAGTAATGGAAAAAGGTGCTTATATTTTTCTTTTCGCGCCTGCATAATTTTTCGTCTTTCTAGGTGTTCTTTTTCTTCTTGTGCAAGTTTTAGGGAGTATCTAATGTCTCCTAAAGAAAATATATTCATAATCATAGAGTCTAATTCTTTAGGTGTATATTTTTTTCTAGACTCCTCAAGATGTGAGCTATTTTTAACGTGATTATTTCTGTTTGTTTTTGCGTCAAAGACTTTAGCTGAAAAGGCTTCTGAACTCATTTTAGTTAGAAAAAAAATTTATTTATATCATTTTTTAAAAAAAGTATGAAATGGGTTTTGTATATATCTTATTATAGCAAGAAAAAAATGATTTAAATAAAACATTTTTCTTAATAAAAGAAAAAGGAAATGAATTACATTACAATTGATAATTTTGATGAGAGCAAATTGATGGTAGGTGAAGTTTATGCTGCCACTAAACCAGTCGCATATCAAAAAGTGCCATTAAAATATTCATATCCAACTGAAGAGGGCCCTCTTTTAATACGTACGCCCATATTATTTTCGTATGGTGTGTGCGAAAATAAGGATCCAGCGACACAAAAACTGACTGGATATTCCATGCCTTTTGTATGCTTTGATGTAAAAAAGGGAAGGACTACAGAAGACGAAAAGTTTATCAGCATGATGGAAAAGATTACTTTGTTTATCAGAGGTGAAGTGGATAAATTATCAGCTAAACTAAAAAAGGGAGGAAGAAAAAAGCAAATCAATTCGGAAGAATTGAGTCTATTAAAATACAAGTCTGACCATCCTGAAGCAGCTCCCGTATTCTATGCCAAAATGTTTGTCAAGAAAAATAAACAAGATGAATTGCTCATTACTTCTGAATTTTATAGAAAGAAGACAAATCTCGATATAAAAAATGGAGTTAAAGGAGAGCGCAACAATAAAAATTTAGTCCGCTCTTCTGGGCATGAGTTTCTTAATCAAAGATGTTATGCGATTGGAGCACTTAAAATTGAGGGGGTGTATATCGGTCCTTCGATTATATCCATTTAAGTCAAATTGGTAGAAGGCGTCATCGTAAAATTAGCTTCCATCTCTCATTCGAGCATTATAGCGGAAGATATGGATCTAAGTGTCAAAGAATCGGATGACGATGCTTAACTTACTATACAGCAATATGAAATAACATATATACATGTTATTTCATGTCATGCTTTTCTATTCTGTATAAAAATAGTAAGATATTAAAAATGGCCCAGAACCGGCATTTTCTTACTACTAGTGTGTAATGATCACGCGTAATAATAGACTTGTCCAAGTAAAAGGTAAAAACTTCCAGATTGACCGACTTGAGCGTCGCCAGAGTTGAGGGTGACGACGAGTCTTCTTCCAGGTGCAACGCTAGGCATGGAGTCTGCTTTTCCGAAATTTCTGTAGAAGGAGATGGTGGTGGTAGAGCCAATGGAAGCGTTGGATTGATAGAGTATTCCAGAGGACTCGTTGTTGAAGGAGGTTACGTTTGATCCGTTCCATGAGGACAAGTAAAAATCTTCCAAGCCAGACGAGGAGAAGATGCATTTGCTGCCGCTGTCATACCCAGGGAAGGAAGTGTAATTGCTACCGTTATAAGGAGTCCATGGACTGAGCACAGCTCCATTTCCAGGGGGTAAATTTCCATCATACATTCTCACTCTGGATTCCCACCAGTTTCCAGAGGCTCCAATGATGTGTGCTCTGATGCCTTTCAGAAAAACGCCATTTCCTTTACCTGGAGTATTGATCAGTACATATTCATTTCCGTAAGTGGTGTTGATATACCTAAACGTTCTACAGTATAACTTGTAAAACGGCAAGTAGGTGGGGATGGTTGAGAGTGTGGTGATGAAGGGTTGAATCCAGTAAGTGATGGGTGAAGCCGTTTTGTTGTTTAATTTTATTTCAATGCTTGTTTTAAACGGCATGTCAAGTGTGAAATATCCTCCTAAGGAAGTGTTGCTATATACATTGCAACCTTGTAAAGAGTTGGCATAATACGGTCCCCCGAGAGGAGAGAAGAGCAAGTCACAAGCAAGAGCAGCTTGGTCTACACCTACAGCATCTGTGGTTTCTGAATAATTTCCAACTCCAATTTCTCCGTCTGCATGAATTCTAAGAAAAACATTTCCAGGAACGCTTAATCCTCCTGTGACAGTGCCATAAAAAGCCAACCATAGCCTTCTCAAAACTCCAGGACCGTCAGAGTAGCTGAAAACTGTAGCCGCATCTGGTAATCCAGCAGCTATAGTTTGCGATTTTAATCCTAAACTGGTGAATCCAGATCCTGGTGTCATTTCTAAAAAGTTGGATTTTTGTGACAAGACGTCCACATAGTTTTTCGTCGCTCCGTCTTGCACACTTGTCGGATCAGTCACGTTGATCAGTTTGTGAGAATTCAAATCTAAATCTGCTGTTCCTACTGTCGTTCCAGTCCCACCTGTCACATGAGTGTCCACATAGTTTTTAGTAGCAGCATCTTGCGCACTTGTCGGATCGGACATGTTGACGATTTTGTGCGATGTCATGTTAATGTCTACGTATGAAATATTATTGTAAGCGACTTTCGTGTCTACATACCCCTTTGTCGCAGCGTCTTTTAAATTAGTCGGATCAGTCACGTTGATCAATTTGTGAGAATTCAAATCTATATCTCCAGTGATCGTACTAGATCCATTTGTTTTCACGCAAAGACTCGTGCTCACATCCACATAATTTTTTGTCGCGGCATCATGAAGAGTTGTCGGCTCGTTCAAATTGATGGCTTTGTGAAAATTTAAATCCAAATCTGAAGCTCCAACTACCGTTCCAGTCCCACCTGTCACGTGATTGTCAACGTAATATTTGGTGGCAGCATCATGAGCATTTGTCGGTTCTGCCATGTTGATGATTTTATGTGAGTTAAAATCCATGTCTGAAGTGATAGTGCTATTCCCATCTGTTCTCACATATAGGTTACTGTTTAAGCTTTCAGTTTCTAAAACAGCGTCTAAATAAGCTTTTAATTGTGTTCTGTTGTATCTGTCTACCATTTTTATATAGGCGTTATTTTTTTTAATTCAGCGCTAACACGCATTGATTCTTTGAATCTAACGCTCTGGCGAATTGACTCATTGAGTCTAGTAAAGTGTATTAATGACGCTTTGAAAGTCGTCTCCTTCCTGCAATCTTTTTAAAACGTAAAGGCACAAGTGACCACAATAAGAAGTGTTACCAAATTGCTTACTTGTTTACTCAAATAAAGCAATAATAAAAATATTATAATGATAATGTTGCCTTACTTAAAATGAAAGCAAAAGTAAAAATACTTACGACTGATATTTCTTCTCTTACTTATTTTTCTTAATCAATATTCTCAATTATTTCTCATCAATATATATATTCTCTTAATATTAACTCATACAAATAACAATACATTAATACTTATAATAACGCAAATTGAAAACTACTCAAATACATTTCCTTACCAAATCCTTCTCATAAGTTCCTCTTTAAATTGTCCATAAATTCTTTTCATTAAATTCTCTTTAAAAATCTTCAAAAATCCTTTTCTCATAAATCCTCTTTTAAAATCTCTTAAAACTCTTTTAAATTCTTGTTTCATATAATCTCTTAAAATCTCTTAAAACTTTTTCTTTCTCTTAAAGTCCTTTTTTTTTTAAAACTCTCTTTAAAACACTTCATTAAAATTTTCCCGAAAACATCTCTCCAAAGAGAGAGCTCAAGAAAATCTACTAAAATCTCTCTCAAAAAAATCTCAATAAAAAAATCTCAAAAAAATCTAAAAGATTTTCTCAACCGCTCCTTTTCTATCTGTCCGCAGGTGTTATTTTGAATCATCGTCCAGACAATAGATTTCTTTTTTTCTTCAAGTTCGTTCAGTACTTTATTTTCAACTGCTGAGTCATGGTATTCTTTAAAACAAGTTTTACTGGTTTTCTTTTTATTAGTCTTTATATCAGAGTGGCTACAGAACTTTCTAGAACTTTACTAATTAAAATCATATCATTGTGTTTCAAGTCGTGTTTGCGAAACAGTTTTAATCATTTATGGTGTGACTTATTCATTTTTCATGTTATTAGACATGTGTGTCCACCTGGTGTTTTTTTGGTTGACTCACTCTTTTCCTCGTTCGAATGTAGCGTGTTGAGTCGGGTAAAACTTAAAGATAATGTTTACAATTTTCTTCATCTTCCCTCCTCACATTATAAATCATTTGATTTAAGCGTAAACAACACTATTTTTAATCTAACTGATAATGTCGATTTTTGTTCCTGATAAAGTGTTTTTGCGGGGGATTCTTCTTCATTACTTTAATATGAAGAAAAGTGCTACCGAAAGTCATCGTATTTTGGTTGAAGTTTATGGTGACCATGCTCTAGCTGAGCGAACGCGTCAGAAGTGGTTTGCACGGTTTAAAAGTGGTGATTTTTGTTTGGAAGACCAAGAGCGAGCAGGACAGCCGAAAAAATTTGAAGATGCAGAATTGGCAGCATTGCTCGATCAGGATTCTTGTCAAACGCAAGAGGACCTTGCAAAATCGTTAGGAGTAGTAGGAAAAGGCCGGTTCTGGGACATTTCATACTAACCTAGGATTGAAGCAGAATATTTTCTTATCATGTCCCAGAACCGGCATGTAATAGGAAAAAAGTAGAAAAAGGCCGGTTCTGGGACATTTCATACTAACCTAGGATTGAAGCAGAATATTTTCTTATCATGTCCCAGAACCGGCATGTAATAAATCGTTGATGAAACAAATCTCATAATCTAAAAGATGTTGTGTTTTTTAGATGTGTAATTTCATGATGAAAGTATATCATGAAATTTTAGTGAGATTTTTTTTTTTTGATCATTATAGAATTAAATTTAGAAAAGGGATGCTTGAAAAGGGTGAATTTGGTCCTAGAAGTAAACCAGATCCAACAGATTCATATTTTTTACCGTTTTTGGCATAAACTCCTTCTTTTAAGGAGCTCGATCTGTAGGTAAGACCTAAAAAAATTTGAGTTAAGAAAAATAAATTCCCATTATAATAAAAAATGGAGAGCATCATTAGAAATATAGATCATATTGAATATGTTATGGAGAAGAGCATTGAGGAATTTAGCGACTACCTGTATGAGTATATGGAATTCAAACCTGATGGATATAAGAAAGAAATAGATAGGTTGGAGTTGCTCATTGCTAGATCAAATGTTTACCTTATGAAATTGATGGATATAAAAAAATCGTGTTGCAACGCTATCATCATAAAGAAAATGCTTATGGACCTTATAGTTTATATACATAATGACCTTATTAGATATGAATTGGAGAAGGAGTTAGGTGAATATCTTATCTATTTAAAGAAAGCAATAGAAGACATGCATGATGAAGACTCATGTGCTCCTGCGGCTTAAAGCATTTTATAATTTTTCAAATTATAAAATATAGTATATCATGAAAATTTTTTAAGCATCTGTAGTTCCTTCATTTGTTTTGTTCTTGTTGCAGTTGAGTAATGGAAAAAGGTGCTTATATTTTTCTTTTCGCGCCTGCATAATTTTTCGTCTTTCTAGGTGTTCTTTTTCTTCTTGTGCAAGTTTTAGGGAGTATCTAATGTCTCCTAAAGAAAATATATTCATAATCATAGAGTCTAATTCTTTAGGTGTATATTTTTTTCTAGACTCCTCAAGATGTGAGCTATTTTTAACGTGATTATTTCTGTTTGTTTTTGCGTCAAAGACTTTAGCTGAAAAGGCTTCTGAACTCATTTTAGTTAGAAAAAAAATTTATTTATATCATTTTTTAAAAAAAGTATGAAATGGGTTTTGTATATATCTTATTATAGCAAGAAAAAAATGATTTAAATAAAACATTTTTCTTAATAAAAGAAAAAGGAAATGAATTACATTACAATTGATAATTTTGATGAGAGCAAATTGATGGTAGGTGAAGTTTATGCTGCCACTAAACCAGTCGCATATCAAAAAGTGCCATTAAAATATTCATATCCAACTGAAGAGGGCCCTCTTTTAATACGTACGCCCATATTATTTTCGTATGGTGTGTGCGAAAATAAGGATCCAGCGACACAAAAACTGACTGGATATTCCATGCCTTTTGTATGCTTTGATGTAAAAAAGGGAAGGACTACAGAAGACGAAAAGTTTATCAGCATGATGGAAAAGATTACTTTGTTTATCAGAGGTGAAGTGGATAAATTATCAGCTAAACTAAAAAAGGGAGGAAGAAAAAAGCAAATCAATTCGGAAGAATTGAGTCTATTAAAATACAAGTCTGACCATCCTGAAGCAGCTCCCGTATTCTATGCCAAAATGTTTGTCAAGAAAAATAAACAAGATGAATTGCTCATTACTTCTGAATTTTATAGAAAGAAGACAAATCTCGATATAAAAAATGGAGTTAAAGGAGAGCGCAACAATAAAAATTTAGTCCGCTCTTCTGGGCATGAGTTTCTTAATCAAAGATGTTATGCGATTGGAGCACTTAAAATTGAGGGGGTGTATATCGGTCCTTCGATTATATCCATTTAAGTCAAATTGGTAGAAGGCGTCATCGTAAAATTAGCTTCCATCTCTCATTCGAGCATTATAGCGGAAGATATGGATCTAAGTGTCAAAGAATCGGATGACGATGCTTAACTTACTATACAGCAATATGAAATAACATATATACATGTTATTTCATGTCATGCTTTTCTATTCTGTATAAAAATAGTAAGATATTAAAAATGGCCCAGAACCGGCATTTTCTTACTACTAGTGTGTAATGATCACGCGTAATAATAGACTTGTCCAAGTAAAAGGTAAAAACTTCCAGATTGACCGACTTGAGCGTCGCCAGAGTTGAGGGTGACGACGAGTCTTCTTCCAGGTGCAACGCTAGGCATGGAGTCTGCTTTTCCGAAATTTCTGTAGAAGGAGATGGTGGTGGTAGAGCCAATGGAAGCGTTGGATTGATAGAGTATTCCAGAGGACTCGTTGTTGAAGGAGGTTACGTTTGATCCGTTCCATGAGGACAAGTAAAAATCTTCCAAGCCAGACGAGGAGAAGATGCATTTGCTGCCGCTGTCATACCCAGGGAAGGAAGTGTAATTGCTACCGTTATAAGGAGTCCATGGACTGAGCACAGCTCCATTTCCAGGGGGTAAATTTCCATCATACATTCTCACTCTGGATTCCCACCAGTTTCCAGAGGCTCCAATGATGTGTGCTCTGATGCCTTTCAGAAAAACGCCATTTCCTTTACCTGGAGTATTGATCAGTACATATTCATTTCCGTAAGTGGTGTTGATATACCTAAACGTTCTACAGTATAACTTGTAAAACGGCAAGTAGGTGGGGATGGTTGAGAGTGTGGTGATGAAGGGTTGAATCCAGTAAGTGATGGGTGAAGCCGTTTTGTTGTTTAATTTTATTTCAATGCTTGTTTTAAACGGCATGTCAAGTGTGAAATATCCTCCTAAGGAAGTGTTGCTATATACATTGCAACCTTGTAAAGAGTTGGCATAATACGGTCCCCCGAGAGGAGAGAAGAGCAAGTCACAAGCAAGAGCAGCTTGGTCTACACCTACAGCATCTGTGGTTTCTGAATAATTTCCAACTCCAATTTCTCCGTCTGCATGAATTCTAAGAAAAACATTTCCAGGAACGCTTAATCCTCCTGTGACAGTGCCATAAAAAGCCAACCATAGCCTTCTCAAAACTCCAGGACCGTCAGAGTAGCTGAAAACTGTAGCCGCATCTGGTAATCCAGCAGCTATAGTTTGCGATTTTAATCCTAAACTGGTGAATCCAGATCCTGGTGTCATTTCTAAAAAGTTGGATTTTTGTGACAAGACGTCCACATAGTTTTTCGTCGCTCCGTCTTGCACACTTGTCGGATCAGTCACGTTGATCAGTTTGTGAGAATTCAAATCTAAATCTGCTGTTCCTACTGTCGTTCCAGTCCCACCTGTCACATGAGTGTCCACATAGTTTTTAGTAGCAGCATCTTGCGCACTTGTCGGATCGGACATGTTGACGATTTTGTGCGATGTCATGTTAATGTCTACGTATGAAATATTATTGTAAGCGACTTTCGTGTCTACATACCCCTTTGTCGCAGCGTCTTTTAAATTAGTCGGATCAGTCACGTTGATCAATTTGTGAGAATTCAAATCTATATCTCCAGTGATCGTACTAGATCCATTTGTTTTCACGCAAAGACTCGTGCTCACATCCACATAATTTTTTGTCGCGGCATCATGAAGAGTTGTCGGCTCGTTCAAATTGATGGCTTTGTGAAAATTTAAATCCAAATCTGAAGCTCCAACTACCGTTCCAGTCCCACCTGTCACGTGATTGTCAACGTAATATTTGGTGGCAGCATCATGAGCATTTGTCGGTTCTGCCATGTTGATGATTTTATGTGAGTTAAAATCCATGTCTGAAGTGATAGTGCTATTCCCATCTGTTCTCACATATAGGTTACTGTTTAAGCTTTCAGTTTCTAAAACAGCGTCTAAATAAGCTTTTAATTGTGTTCTGTTGTATCTGTCTACCATTTTTATATAGGCGTTATTTTTTTTAATTCAGCGCTAACACGCATTGATTCTTTGAATCTAACGCTCTGGCGAATTGACTCATTGAGTCTAGTAAAGTGTATTAATGACGCTTTGAAAGTCGTCTCCTTCCTGCAATCTTTTTAAAACGTAAAGGCACAAGTGACCACAATAAGAAGTGTTACCAAATTGCACCCTTTCGCTGTTGTAAAAGACAGGACTTTTTAAATAATGGACAAGCTCCTCGAGAGGAGGCTGAGCGTAAGAGTCAAAGCTGTATTTTTTATCCCCGTCTTTATACCAGCAGACCCAATGAAACCCCTTTGTGCTAGAATCCCCCGTATTCACAATTCCACATTCTTTTTTCAGTGCCTTATTCGGTAATTCATTACGAACAAAAACGCCTCTGAAATTTTTAATCTTTAATTTTTTTGCAGACTCTATCAGTTGAAAGTTGGATAGAGGTTCGTTTGGCAGTATTATTCCTTCTACATTGATCATTTTATTATTTTGTTGTATTTTTTTAGCTGATCATATTAACAGTATGCATACTGTTAATATGTTATTTTTTTGTTAATTTTTTAGCTGAGCGGATCTACTTACCATTAGTTTGTTGTATTTTTTTTAATTTGTAATGTCCATAGGCTAAGGTACTTACCCCGTCTTCCAAGATGATTCTTTTATCATCATCAGCGCTGAGTGCTACTTTGTTGATCTGTTCAGTATAAATGTCATGTAAACGAGACCGGATCACATTCATGGTTCTAAGTTGCTCGTTTTTAGTCATAAGACAGTTTTTATAGTCCTCGTAAGTGATTGTTTTTTCAACCACCTTTTTTTTCACTCCTTTACATCTTTTCTCTTCTTTTTCATGGAGTTTGTAAGAGTAGAGCTTAGATCTAAGCCCTACAAATTCTTCAATCTGTTTTCCTCCAGTTTCGTCTTTAAACATTCCTATCACTTTCTTATTTAATCCTGCCTTAAATCCGAAATTGCTTATAGCAGGATGATCTTTATTAAATTCGCTCGTGTCGAATTTACTTTCTACATCTTCGGCAATGTCTTTATAAAAATCGTCTGTTTTGATTTCATAGAAGAGTGAATCAGTGTCTGTCATTAACAATTTTGCTTTATCACCACCGTATTTTGGTTTGATATAGCCGTAATGGAATTCAAACATGAGCGTTTTGCTCAGATCCAAGATGCACATTCCTAAATAAATGGGTTTGTTGTAAACCAACTTTGTCCTTTTCATATGTATAGCAACCAAGTTTTCATCGAAAATGGTTCGACTTTCAAAATTAGGTTTCTTAGATAATTTTAGAGCCTCGTATTCTTGCGTCACGAGTCTGACATCCACACGATTTTCAATATTCTCCATGGTCTTTCCAAAGACAGAGTTGTTCATGAGCTTAAAAAAGTCCTTTTCAAATTCGTTTTTAGCTTTGGTTCTTAAATTCGTATTAAGATCGATATACTCTTTTAACCAAGGTTTTTCTTCAAAGGTGATGCCTCTATGAATCTTTGCCAATTTCAATCCTAATCTCTCATACAGCTTGAGATTTTCATGGTGAATGACATAATTCTTTTTATCGTTTAAATTTGGAACAAGCTTATCCACTTTATTAATTTCCATTCTTTCAGGAGCTAAGGGGTAGTCATTATGCGCATCGTGAAGGCTTTCAGGATAATCTAAATCGACTTCTAGAATGCAAGGAATGGACTTCCAATGAAGAAGCTCCTCTTCAGCCATCCATCTAAATCCTTCAACGGGAAGAGGTTTGCTCATCGCCCATCCATACAAGTTATTCGCATCCAAGTATTGGATGAAGGTCGACTCTTTGTGGGGATCATAAGAATCTCCCATGTACTTATTGTTAGAGACTCCATATCTATTCGATATCATGCTGATTCCACCACGTATTCCTTCCTTAATCATCAGTATCATGTCATAGTCACTGATCAACTCTAAGGATATCTTTGTTATTTTGAGTGCGGCATCCCAGGCTAATCCTGGAGATGTGTAATAATGAGCGGGATCAAGACCATAATTTTCACTACAAACATTTCTAAAATTCTCAAACACATCTGCGAGGATGAGCACATCAGACGCATTGTATATATTATGATAGTCTCTGAACGATTGACAGTTAAATTCTTTCCATACCTTTTGAGCGTGTAAATAATCCTCATCGCTTATTCCCTCATCACAAAGCCTGGAATAGAACGCCTCTTTAGGAGGCAATTGTGTTTCAGAAAATTTATCCATCGTATCCACCCATTCATAGGGATACACCCCTTTTTTTCTCAATAGATCAAATTGGGTTCCTGAATAATATTTTGCAACGTTTTTGCATTGATCATCGGTAAGATTTTTAGCTAAACTGTCTAAAGTACTAGCCATGAATCTGTAGCTGTCGATAAATCTCAATTCTCGCTTTACATCACGAGTCTTTCCATCTTTACCCACAAACTCTCCCACTTTGATTTCTTTTGAAAAGCTAATGTACTTTTCTTCATTGTTGGGGATGCAACTTAATTTTCCACCTGAGAGTTTCTTGATGAACAAATGAGAGTCATAACCAGATAAATTGTGGAAAACGATAGGGAAGAATTTTGGAACTTCATATTTTGTATTGCAATCGCTATGAGCAGCACCTCTATATTTTCCTGAGAGATGACAATGATCTCTCACTCTATCGGTTGTAAGATCTTCTTTACAAATATGACATACTTTAGCCTCTTTAAAATTCTTCTCATCCTCCTCAGTGATCACCATCTTTTTTGGAAATTTAGTGCTTTCGTAAATCTCTATAATATCCTTCTCAATACTCTCTACAAATTTACCAGCTACATCATCTGTTTCACTCGTCGCAGTATAGGTCTCCAGCTTTCCTTTATATACTGTTTCGTCAAAGCATTTGATATAATAACAGTACGAGCTTGGAACATGCTTTTGATACTGTTTGGTAAAAGACTGCTTTTCATCAGGATTGCATGTGCTGATAGGTATAATGCGACTTTCAAAATCAGCATACACCACAAACGGAACTCTCATGGATCTTCCCACTTGGCTAAAGCTTACGGATGAACCTTCTTTAGGAAGCTCAACTCGAACGCAACAATGCTCTTTGCAATAAGTACAATGCTTGTCTAACGCTTCTTGAGAAGAATATCCTTGTAAACAATTCCTACAAAAATATTTCTTATGCTCCTTCTTCGATGTTGAAGAGGTCATAAGTCGACTGAAATTATTAATTAAACAATAATGACTCGTTGTCTTGTTTGAAATGAATAACAAGTCGATATGATGCTTTCTATCGAAATATTTTAATTTTTTCAAAGGGTAAGGTTGATTGTCTTCAAATCCAAAAACAGAGATGCTTATATCCGGATTGTTCTTCTCAAACTTCTCGATTTGTTCTAGCTTGACTGGGAATTCTATTCCTTCCCAATGGAAGTCTTTTGACTTTTCAATGAGCTCTTTATCTATTCTCTCTGTGTGGATATTCTTCATATTCAAGGCTCTAGTGACACACCATTTGAAGCATTCGTTGTCGTTATTTTGTATATTAATGATTGCCTTTTTGTTTTTCAGAAATTTATCCAGTTCTATCCATGATGAAGCTCTCATAGGCTCATAATTAATCACATTCATATCTATTTTTAAAATTCTAGACATTCTCCAGTTGGATCCATTACTATTAAATTTAACTATGTTCTCTAGAATTTCTCCTTTGGATGTATTATATAACTCTTCTAAATCCGTTGCTTCCAAGACAATGGCGTACTTACTTGCAAAAGGAAAAGTGAGACTGATTTCCTCCCCAGTGGTAATACTCGCACGCGTCATGGTACAATTTAAAACAAAGTTCAATTTGGTATTTTTATTTTGTTTCAACATTTTTACCGCCCCCTCTTTAACCATGTCTAAAAAGGCGGAAGCATCTTGTTGATTTTGTTTAGCTTCATAAGAATATTGTCTAGTCACATTCTTCACAGCGTGTTTGGTTAATTTAAACTCAATAGGACTTTTGTAAACGGTTGATCTCACGATGGCTTTTAAATTGTTCATTTTTTCTCTCAATTCATTTCCTACATCGTCTACTTTTTTCTTGATCGGTTCTGGGATGTAGGGCTCCACCCATTCTACGACATCGTTAAATTTATTAAAAACAAAAGAAGAAACTTTTTTCGCAGCTGATGCCAAGGTAGAAAAAAATCCAGGACGAGGAGCGGGAACAGGTCTTGGTCGGATGACGGGCGATGGATCTGAAACAGGCTCATCAACAATAGATGTTTCATCTCTAGTCACACGATTTTGTAAGCGAGCAGGTCCGAATGAAATCAAGTCGTTAGAAACAGGACGCGGAGCTGGAACAGGTCTTTGAGCCACAGGCCTAGGAGCTGGAACAGGTCTTGGAACAGGAGCTGGCTGCAGAGCTCTTACAAGATCTGCTTTATTCATCCTGTAATAATATTTAACATTTCGCACTCTAGCGATTTCTTTTAATTCTTTGACAGTTTTGTTTTCCATTTTTTATAGAGTAAGATTTTTATTTATATCGTTTTTCAATTTTGTAACTTTTTTGTGAAAAGTTATAAAATGTTATCAGAATTTATAATTTCTATCTTTATACCGTTATCATCTACTTTCCCATTTCGATTATAAAAGTATTTGCACCCATGTTTCGTCTCGTTAATGGCTTTGTAAAGGGAATTGTATTCAGTCACCTCACCCGTTTCTACATTAGTGATTCTCACAACGACAGGAGTATTTCTAATATTATGAAGACGAGCATATTTAGGATTACTTTCATTCGGCTTTTCTTTTTTTGCTCTCTTTCTAGGTCTACCTACAGGCCTATCTTCTTTCGAATCTTCCAAAAGCGTATCCTTATCGATGAGCCTGTTCTCGATAGCAATCATCATCAGCGTCATTAAATGGTTTGATGTTCTTGAAACACCATTTTCTCTTAACAATTTTTTCAAATCCTTCACTGTATATCTCATGTTTTTATTATGTAATGAAAAAAATTATTTAAATCATTTTATCAAGAGTTCGAATCGTGTATTTTTTTAAAATTCGAAGAATTTCATTGATCCTAAAAGGAACTTAAAAATCAGAGATTTTCATTGATCCTAAAAGGAACTATAATCAGTAAACAGCTATCATGTTAGTTCCATTAGATTGGAAGCTCAACAGTTTGTCTGAAACAATCACCGCGTAAATAACAGTGTTTGCAGGTGTTGCAGTACGGAATTGAACATTGACAACCAATTCAGCAGTTTCAGAAACTACTCTTTCTTTTTGCTTGCTTATATCCACCAAGAATATCGGGAATAAATTTTTATATTCCAGCAAAGATAAACCAGATTGGCAAACAAGCTCATTTGTTCCATAATATCTATCGTCGAATGAGAAAGCGTCCGAATGAGCCTGTGTAATTTTCTTCTCTCCAAAATTCAAGTCGTAATTGTAATTGGGGTATTTTATCCCATTGACAGTCACGTAAAAATTGTTGACATCGCAATGATCGAATATGGACGGATTCACAGTTTGACTTTGATTTCTATTTGTTTGAAGTGCGAGCAGTATGAATCTAGGAATGCTCTTGTCTGTGGCTCTTCCAAGAGACCAATTGAATTGCGTTATTCCAGCTGGTACAATCTGCCTTTCAAATCTGTTTGATTTAAACGCTACTGGAATGTTCAACTTACTCTTCATCAAGTCATAGAAATTATTTTTCTCAGTCAAGTCCAATTCAAGTCTAGGCATGAATAGTCTGAATTTCGACAAACTAATCGTTCCTGCAGCAACACTCTCAGCTCTGTATATAGCATCGTCATTTCCTTTCTTTGTAAATTTAATGGTGTGTCTGAAACCGTAAACAACTTTATCATAGGTTTCGCAAAATCCAAAAATGTGTCTCAATGGTATTTTAAACGAAAATGCTCCAATGGATGTGGTGTCTGCAAACAAATGATCTCTCCTCACGATAAACCCACCATTTCCAGTGGCGTTTGACGAATCCTTATACCACATCTGTTTAAGACCTTCCGCCACCTGAAATGCATAAGGGTATTTTAGCAACCCAAGCATCGTTGTTCCTTGACCTGGTTCTGTCACTCTTTCTACTTGAGCCCCTGTTAAATCGTAAGTGATTTCGCTAAACAAATACATCATTGCATTGTGCACCAAGGCAATATTATCCGTTGCTGTGTACGCAGTTCCATCTGCTTTTTTCAATACTCCTTCGATGAGGACGTACGCCTCTGACGGAACTGTATGCACAGACTGACAATCAATTTCAAAGGTGATGTCGGTTGAAGTATTTAAATCGAGATTTGTTGGAAGGTACTCATAGAAATCAATTTTTTCAATACCAGTGTCATATTCTGGTTTTTCTGTTACTCTTAATCTGTCGGCGTTAATCATTTTTATATAAGAAATAAAAAAAGTTTAAATCCTTTTAGGATCAATGAAATTCTTTGAGATCACTTCATGCAGTGCGCATCCCACTCCCTAGTCGAACAAGATCCTGAATTTTAATTGCATTTTCTTCTGTCATTTTTCTTCTCCTTGTAGATTTCTTAATGGACGACCCATATAACAATTTATGCAAATCATCTATGGGCTTAACCACGTCGTTCACTAACGTATTGATCTTATCGGCTGGACTCCCCCTATTGGCCTGCATCTCTGGTTTCTCCGTCCCAGTGATTGAGTACACTTTTTCGATCGCTTTTTTACCCTTGTCAATAGCAACATCTTTGGCAGTAGATATAGCTGAAGTAGCCAATTCTTTACCAGCAGATTTTGCGGCCAGGATGGCTTCTCTACCCAGTTCGCTCTTTGCCGCCTTTTTTAACAGGCTCAAAGAAGATCTTGATGCGTTAGAGGCAGCAGCCCTTCTCAAAAAATTCTTAATCGTATCCACAATTCCTCCTCCAAAAACGTTCTTTTTAACATATCTTCTATTGTTTATGATTAGCATTTTTTAAATGGGTAAATATTTTTTTATATCTTTTGATATATACTTCTTTGTAGATGTTTGTATTGCTCTTTGTTTATCTCTTTTTGTCTTAGCAATTCATCACAAATGGCGACAGCTACGTTTTTAGAGGTCTGATTTCCAGCATGACCAGCAGCGATGCTCAATTCAAGCTGTTCTACAAGAGCATTGGGGTCGCTTGGAAGAATAATGATTCCTTTACCTGTTCTTTTAACACTATTTTGACTTTTAAATCTATCCCAAATGGGTTTTATAATTTCCGTGTATTTTTCTAGTCTGGAGCTTTTTGCTCTGTTTGGATTTGATTCTGTGTAAATAGCTCCAGTGTCGAACAAAATTTTCGAATAATTTTCCAAATCTTCATCGTTCACATCTCTCCATTTGTTCTTAGAATAAGGTTCCGTCATAAGACTCCAAAGACCCTCTGTTCCTTCATACCTCTTTCCTCCAACAATGATATCATTTCCATCTACTTGCACCTCCATTTTTCCAAAGAGCCTTTTTTTTCCATTTTTACTAATTTCGAAATTTCTTTTAACTTCATTTTTTTTAAATCGCGTATTATACATTTCTAAATATTGGGATGAAATGTCTCCTAATGGATTAGACTCATCTCCTAATGGATTAGACTCATCTCCTAATGGATTAGACTCATCCACATGAGCAAACTCGTTATTCACTTTTTCTTCAATACTCTTGATCATCTTTTCATTGCTTTCGATGAGAGGTTTATAAAACTGACTCAAATCACTCTGATAATTGACATTTGAAATGTTTCTGTTGAGGCTTTCTTCATAGATTTGTTTTCTGTTCTCATTAATATTTTTAATAATTTCAGCCCTCTTTTTAGGGTCTAGTATTTTAAAAAATGACATTTTTTAATCACAAGAAAAAAACTTAAATAAAAACCCCGAGTTGACGTTTTTATTTATTTTAAATTCACTTGTGAAATCCTGTAAAATCATTATGATTTTTTAAACATGTTGTTAAAGGCTTTGATCGCTTGATCTCTTCCCTCATTGATCAAAGACTCTTTGGTCACTTCGTCAATAGCATTTTTATTTGTGGATCTTATCTCACTCATCATAGACTTAAACTTTTGAAGTTCATTCAAAATCAATTCATATTCTGAATCGCTCACAACATCATCCTTCAACGCTTTTGAAATGTGATCGCTTATGGTGTTTAGTTTTGAATCTGCAAGCACTTTTATTTTTTCATGCTTTTCTGCTTTTAAAGCCAATTTTTTATTAACTTGACCTCCAACGATAGATAAAAAACCAAGACTTAGAGCCACACTTTCGCAAGCAATCGTAACAGGAGCAGCTGCAATGGTGGTTAAAAATCCTACTCCAACAGCACCAAGAGCGATACATAAGGCTTGCATTGAATCATCTGCAAAAGAGATGATTCTTACAGCTCGATGGTACTTTTTGCTCAAAGTCATTCTTTTTTCCTTTTCCAATTCAATCTCCTTTTGGATTTCTCCTATTTTTTGAAGTCTGTAATGATGCCCTTCATAGAATGGAGCCGTTGCTAGATCTGGATAAAGTTTATTGTTTATTTCCATTTATTTTCTTTACGTAAAGTATTTAATTCACATCGATGTGCGATATTTTGCAAAGCATCTCTCCTTTTTTGACGGTAACATCGCGTTCACTATTACTATTTACTTCTATAATAATGTCATCTGCAGAATCTGAAAGAATAATATCGTTTTTATAATATCTAAGCTGATCTTTTAATTTATTCGTCAACGTCACGACTGCAATACCTTTTTCTAATTTCAGCCCGATGGATAAAGATATTTGTTTGTGCGAAAGGGGCTGAAATTTTAATTCCTTTTGAGCAAAAATCTCGTACTGGTTGTTTATGTTTAACTGAGGAGGGTGTTCCAATTTAGTCTTGGTTATAATACTATGACTCTGTTTTCTTTTCTCTAAAGATCCAATTCTTTCTTCCATATGCTTCAACACCGTTTCAAAACCGTTCCATTCTAATTCCTGAACATTTCTTTTATACTTATGAGTAAATGACATTTTTTTATAAAGAAAAGAAAATTATTTAAATCCTTTTAGGATCAATGAAAATCTTTCGATTTTTAAGATCCTTTTTGCATAGAAATCAATTCTTTATTGTTCACCCAAGAGTTGAACGTATCAGGATATCCTAGCCATTTGACTAAGGATCTGCTCTTTTGCTTGCGAATGACTTTTTCAATTCTAAATACGTCTTGATAGGTCTTTTGCATTTCTTGTTCATAAAAGGTACCTTGTATCTCTTCACCATGATGGTCTGATATTTTATATGTGGGCGGGTCTGTGTACTGAATTTTTGATACAGTAAAAACCTCCTCTGTCCATCTTGGTGTGTATCCTTTTTCAAAATGAGACTTCTTTTTGGCGATCCTCACTTTATCACCCATGGAAAATTTAGGCTCTCGTCTTTCTGCTTGCAACTTTCCATTGAGGCTCATCCATACCCTGCTTTTATTCTTTTCATCGCTCGCTTCAACTGGAGTCATTTTAATGGAAGAGTGTTTGGTGTGATTGTAGTCATCTACCATTTTGTCTAAAACGCCAATGTATCTATTGGTGTTGTTAGCTGAAAAGTATTTAAACATTTTCTCTTTCATCGTTCTATTCCATCGTTCGACAACAGAACTTTTTTCTTCATTTTCAGTAGAGTATAACGACACACCTAGAGCTTTTACATGCTTGTTATAAAATTCTTTTCCTTTATCTACCCACATCTTCATACACTTTCTTTTCTCTAATATTTTGCTAAGAGCGTTGGCCACATCAACTCCAGTCTTACTCTTTAATGGAACAATCCATCCATACTTTGAAAACACGTCAATCACCATGAGCAAATATTTAATCCCGTTGTTGAATTTTGAAAACGATTGCATGTCAACCAAGTCAACAGCCCATATTTCATCCCTATTATTCACAAATACTTTTCTTCTTCTAAAATTCTGAATCATCGGTTTATGAAGCTCGTTTGCAAGCTGATCTGTCCATTTTATTTTCTCCGGTGGTTTTTTTTCAGATTTTTTGAATCTGTGGAAAAATCTTTGATTTTTTTCACTCCTAATCCGAATTTGGCTTTGGCTTTGATGATGGGCTCAATTATTTTTCGTTCGTTAATTTCTCTCTGAGTAGGGTTTTGTATAGAGTTCATTTCTTCAAGCATCATTTGATCTGCTAGATTTCTGTTTTGCTTGTCGTTAAAATATTTATAAGCGAGATCGTGATGGTAGGCTGCGTTATCCACTCTGTCCACCGGCTTGCTCCAATCTTGATACATGTCTGTAGAAGTTAGCCTTTTGTCTAAATTCGTACCAGGTCCTGCAAAGTTCATCCCTGGGACGTGCATTTCTCCTGGAAACTTTGCCCATGGAAGTTTGATTTTGTTAGAGAGTTTGTTAATCGATTCAACCAAGTCTCCTCCTTTGGCAGACGAAACAAATTTGTTTTTGGTTGATCCGCAGACGGAGCAAGTTCCTTTGAGCATATTTCTATTGTTTTTGCTTATCGCATGACGCAAGTTTTCTGTCTCTGTGTTTCTCTTACATTTGACGCAGTACATTTTTATATTTAAATATAAATTTTTTAATATAAAAATGGATATTACTGATTTGTCATGGAATACCGGCAAAAGCAAAAGAAACAACAATGAACTTTTACCAAGAAGTATACGAGGAATCATTGTTGGAAAGTCTGGCTGTGGAAAAACAACGTTGCTGTTGAATTTACTACTCAAGCCTGGTTGGTTAGATTACAACCATTTACAAGTGTTTGGTAAATCCCTTTTTCAACCAGAGTATAAAATACTGAAAAGGTCATTTGAAAAAAGATTGCCAAAAGAGATCATTCTCGACTTGTTCAAAGTTCAAGGTGAAATAGAAAGATTAAACATGAGTCCAGAATGCGTGATTGAAGATATTTCAAAAAAATGGGGAGACAAAGCAGACATGGAATGTCAATTTTTCGAAACAGCAGACGACGTGCCAGAACCTGAAGATCTCGATCCCTCCAAAAGCAATCTGATGATCTTTGACGATTTGCAGTTATACAAGCAAAACAAATGCGAAAAATATTACATCCGAGGAAGACATTCCAACGTGGATTGTTTCTATCTAGCACAAAATTATTTTATGTTACCTAGACAAACCATAAGAGAAAACACCAATTTCATTTGCTTGTTTCCACAGGATTCGAAGAATATAAACCACATTTATCATGATCATGTTTCTAGCGATATGGGGAAAGAAGAATTTAAAAAGTTTTGCAAGAAATGCTGGTCTCAACCTCACGGATTTGCTGTGATTGATCTGTCCTCTAAGAAGGATGAAGGAAAATATAGAAGTGGACTTGACACTTTTTATTTCCCCAATGAATGATTTTTTTTAAAAGATCTAAATAAAAAATCTCAAATTATAAAATGACAAGCTTTACAATCGACGCTGATGGACATTCAAGCGTAATCATTACAGATTTTTTAGATAAAATCGTTTTTGTTGATGGGAAGAAGTATGAAATGGCTTTTTTAGGCCTTGAAACGTATAACAGCTTTCCAAACATCATCAGTACAAACAATTCTTTCAGGTATAGCATGAACAATGGAGCGAATTGGGAAAATATCGTCATTCCAGTAGGGAGCTATGACATTTCTGACATTAACACTTATTTGCAAAAATCTGTTTCAGATACGATAAAAAATTACACAGCCCAAAGCCCTAGTTTCATTTCTACATATAAAATCAGTTACAATGCTGAAAACATCAAAATTACAGGTAACTTACACACTTTAAAAACAAACGTTAAATTAGGCTTAAATTATATGCTGGATTTTAACGTGGACAACAGTATCGCGTCCGTACTGGGATTTACAAAAAGACAGTTGGATCCCAATTCGGAATACGAGTCTGACGACATTTCTAGAATTACAACGATCAACTCCATCAGGGTTCTCAACAATGTGGTTGGCTCCTCCTATGTGAACGGGAAACATTCAACCGCCATTTACACCTTTTATCCAAAAGTAGCACCTGGTTATAAAATCGTTGAAAGACCTGCTCATTTGATTTACCTCCCTGTAAAATTGAGCTCGATTTCTACGATGATTACAAAAATCGTTGATCAAGACGGAGAACTTATCGATTTTCGCGGCGAAAACATTGCTATCCGATATCACATACGAGAAGTGAAATAAATATTTTCCTATGTATATAAAATGAGCAACTACCATAAAGTACAACTAAACATTTCACAAGGACAAGCTGATAAAATAAAAAAAGCGATTCGAGAAAAGAGTGACGTCAATATAAGACTATCTCATTCAGATCTAGACGGTGAACACATTCTTGCAGTGACGAAAGCCCAATTGAATAAAATTACAAAAGCGTACACCAACGGAACCGGAGTCGCCCTCAAACTGAGCAAAAAACAATTATCCTACAACTCCAAAATAGAAGGCGGATTTATCGGTGCTTTGCTTCCACTCTTGGGGATGCTAGGTAGCACACTTGCGACGAGAGTCGTTCCTGCTTTAGCTACCGGATTATTAGCAGGTGTTGGATCTTCTGCAGGAGCTGCCATGGTCGATAAAATTGCTGGAAAAGGTGTCATTTACTTGAAAAAGAACGGAAAAGGAATGAAAATGACTGCTGCAGGATCAGGAATGTTTTTAACACCGTGGGTAAGTGGAAGCTCCTTAAAAGAAGGAGTTTATGCCAAAAACGGTAAAAAATATGAATCTGTTGGATCTGGTTTACTTCTAGGACCAAATTCACCCTTTTCAAGCATCCCTTTTCTAAATTTAATTCTATAATGATCAAAAAAAAAAAATCTCACTAAAATTTCATGATATACTTTCATCATGAAATTACACATCTAAAAAACACAACATCTTTTAGATTATGAGATTTGTTTCATCAACGATTTATTACATGCCGGTTCTGGGACATGATAAGAAAATATTCTGCTTCAATCCTAGGTTAGTATGAAATGTCCCAGAACCGGCCTTTTTCTACTTTTTTCCTATTACATGCCGGTTCTGGGACATGATAAGAAAATATTCTGCTTCAATCCTAGGTTAGTATGAAATGTCCCAGAACCGGCCTTTTCCTACTACTGTTAGGAGTTGAACAATCAATAGTTTCCAGACGCCTCAAAGCCATGGGTATGATTCAAAAAATGTCTCATTGGGTTCCACATGAATTGAAAGGAAGAGACGTGGAAAGAAGAAAGACCATTTGTGAATTGCTGCTTGAAAGATAGAAAAGAAAGGGATTTTTGCATCGAATCGTTACTGGTGATGAGAAATGAATTTATTACGAGAATCCTAAACGAAGAAAGGCCTGGGTAAAGCCAGGTGAACAAGGTCCATCACAACCCAAACGGAATATTCACTGTGCAAAGGTTATGCTGTGTATGTGGTGGGATATGAAAGGTGTGGTGTACCATGAGCTTCTGACACCTGGTGAAACTATTAATGGAGAACGTTATCGACGACAATTAATGCATTTGAAGCAAGCTCTGGTCATAAAACGACCAGATTGGGGTAACAGACATGATAAACTCATTTTTCAGCATGATAACGCTCGCCCACATGTCGCAAAACCTGTCAAAAACTATTTGGAAAATGTCGGATGGGAAGTGTTACCCCACCCGCCGTATTCTCCGGACATTGCTCCTTCTGACTACTACTTGTTCGATTGCATGAATAACGATTTGATTGGACAGCGCTTCACTTCTTCAGAAAATATCGAAAAATGGCTCTCTGATTGGATCACTTCTAAGGATGAAGCGTTTTTTCGACACGGAATTCGTAAATTGCCGGAAAGATGGGCAAAAGTAGTGACTAGCGATGGACACTATTTTCATTAATGTATTCATCCATTCAGTTTTTGAAATAAACCTTCAATTTTCAATTAAAAACCGCTCGAATTAATTCCTATACCAAATAATTAAAACAACAAAATGAATACTTTATCGACTTAATTCGCGAAGTAATAAAAAAAACATTAAGTTGATTATATCTCAAAAAAGGTTGGTGAATAAAAATTTTTGTTCTACGATTTGATGAACTATAGGTGTGATCAATAATATTTTAGTGTGTTATTGATTAGTTACGCATATTTGTATTAAAGCTTTAGGGAATTTTTATACTAAGTAAGGCATAAATTTTTTTTTTTTTTTTTAATAAAAAAAAATACATAGAAAAATGCTCTTTTTTACCCATTCTTTACCCGTTCATAGTGGAACTACCGATAAAAAAACCACCAAATTTCCTAGTTGGCAGGCCCATTGCCAATTAATATATTGCTTTATTGTTTCCTACAGTATGCGCATGCTCAAAAAACCGAATGTTTTCTGGAATAAGAAAAAAATTTTGATTCGGAACAAAAAACCGTTTGTTCATAGCATGAGTTGTAAAATTACTGATTGACGTGGCTTCTAAAAGAAAAATTTGCTTGTAACTAATAACTTTGGTTATAGTAATGATGATAGTGTGTGGGAAGATCAGGAAAATGATATAGATAGTGATTGGTATAAAGATGAACCAGAAATTGTGATTGTTGCCATTAATAGTAGCATTATCGCAGATTTATTGCGCAAACAAAAGCAAAAGCCCCTTTAATTTTCATTCAAGATGATGAAATTGAAAAAGATAAAAATCCATTTTTATAAGGACATATTTAGAGATGTTACACCTAAAAGTGAAACGCCAATTCTGAATGAATGTGATAATGCATCATTTCTTGTGGAAAGGGCACGTTCTCTATAAGGTTATTTTTATATTTTTTGCAGAACAAGACACATTTTATTGATACAATAAGATCTAAAAAGTAAAGTTATTTACGCTGTTTACAGCGTAAATACCTTTACTTTTTAGATCTTATTGTATCAATAAAATGTGTCTTGTTCTGCAAAAGCTGAAGAAAATCAAGACCGATTAACAAGCAGCCGTAGGTGGATCCAACAAAAAGTATGCAAATCTGATATGCTCAAGGAAAAAGAACCAAAAGTAGCTTGCGTTTAAGGACTGCTTTTATTTCTTCTGATTGAACAACAGAGCTCGAGCATTATCCAGAAAATTGTATCACGGATCACCATTAGGGCTTCTCACTTCCCGTAAAAATCTAATTCCCGGGATTCCGGGACAAAAATGATAAATTTCCCGGGATCCCGGGAAATCCCGGGATTAGGTAAAAAGCAAGAATTTATCCAATTAGGTGGGGGAAATGTGTAAATTAAAACAAATACAAAAAAAACGCCTTTTCAATACAAAACAAATATAAACTTCAATAACATTATATTTTTTATATAGATTGATTTTTAAAATAATTTTTTAAAAAACATAAATTGTCAATAGCGCTATCACTAAACGATGACCGAATTTTCGTAACAAAAAGACCCGCCGACTTTTTACATACAAACTACTTTCTTAACGTAACTAATTACTTTACTTTCTAACTATCAACTTTTATGCGTTACTAATTATTTTTTTTGCACGTACAAGTATTTGTAACTTGTCCGTAGTTATTTTATATTTAACATATCAGGGACTCCCCTTTATTCATTGTAATTTCTTGCAATTGTGATTATTTATTAGATTAGTCACCAATTATTTGCAGTTTTGGTTTATCTAAGCTTTATATGCTGTAAATTACAACATATAAAATTTAAATAAGTAAATCAAATCTATTTATAAATCAAATTCAATAATAATATTTTATCTATCTTAGACACAAACCAAAACTGCATAATATTGGTGATAATATATCTTCCAAATTTTTATAGAAATTAACAAAAGGGAAAAGGAAGTAATTTGTACTCAAATTTTGAATAATAATATTTTTAATATCTTTTTAAATGTTTAAAATATGTTTTAAAAAATTACCGGGATTACCGGGAAATTTCATTAAAATCCCGGGATAACGGGATGGTTTTTTACCTCCGGGATCCCGTTTGAGAAACCCTAAACACCATGTTTGTTTCTCAGCCTTTTTTTTTTTTTTTTTTTTTTTTTTTTACTTTTTTACTTTTAAATTTTCTGATTTTATTCTTTTAATTTTAAAAAAGCTATAATATTGTTAGAATTGTCTTAAGCTGTGTGTGCTCGATTTTTTGAGCTTACTCTAAAAAATCATGGTTTCAGCAGGTTTCGAAAGAACAAAAAGTTATTATTTTTCATTTTTCATGGTTATTCAATATAGAACTAGCATTGAGAACTTGTGTCTTTTTTTTTTTTACGAAATCTAAAAAAAAAGATTTTTTTTTTGCTTGAATATTTTAAGATTTCAGCTTTTTTTCTGTTTAGTAAGTTGCAATTTTGAGCGAACCCTCCTCCCCCCCCCCCAAAAAAAAAAAAAAATTTTGATATTAAAATAAAAACTTAAAAGATTTTTAAATTATTTGAATTTCAGAAAAAAAAAAAAAATTGATTCCATAACATTTAATGATTTTTTAAATATTAAGGTTTAACATTTGATGCTTTTACCTTGAAAAATTGCGGAGTTTTTACACGGTAATGAAAAAGTCAACACGTAAAATACGTAATATAAAATTGTACTGTAAAATTGCAACTAAAGCTTTTAGCTGAAGTTTTAAAGTACTTTTAAAAACCATTTATTACCGATGAAATATTGTTAACGTGAAGTTATCGAATCGATTCTTTAAACTGGCTTTACTCTACCTAGCTTAATAAACTGACTTTACTCCCCTAACTTGTGTTTAGCGAATCACAGTGCGACAATTTAACGCCTGAATATTGTTTATGAAAAACTTTCCTGAACATTTTTAGAGGTGCAGTCTTCAAAAAATAATAATCAAATATTCATCATTTTTTAAACAAATGACACTTGAAAGTTTTAATTTAAAGCGAACTTTATTTGAAATTTTTTTACTTAAGAGCTATTAAAAAAAAAAATTGCAAGTTTAAACAGATTTAATTGTTAAAGTTGCAAGTAAAAAGTAACGGTAAACGAACGAAATAATAATAATAATAATAACAATAATAATAATAATAACAATAATAATAATAGTAATAACAATAGTAATAACAATAATAATAATAGTAATAACAATAATAATAACAATAATAATAATAATAATAATAATAATAATAATAATAATAATAATAATAATAATAATAATAATAATAATAATAATAATAATAATAATAATAATAATAATAATAATAATAATAATAATAATAATAGTAATAATAATAATAATAATAATAATAATAATAATAATAATAATTATTATTATTATTATTATTATTATTATTATTATTATTGTTATTATTATTATTATTATTACTATTATTATTATTATTATTATTATTATTATTATTATAATAATAATAGTAATAATAATAATATTATTATTAATAATAACAATAATATTATTATTAATAATAATAATAATAGTTTATTCGTCAATAGTCAAAACAACAGAAAGTTACAAAGCTGTTGTAAGAAATTATTAGTTTCTTAAATACTAAAGTAATAAATATTAAAAAGATAAGAATGAAAATGATAAATGTTAAAAGTGATAAATGCGAAGAAAGTTTTTAAGATAAGGCAACCTTTTGAGTATTAACTTTTAATAGTTCAAAAACATTTACTTGTACGTAAATAACCTGCAAAGATTAGTACCAGTTCGCGTTACGCATCTCGTGAGAATAAAAAAAAATTAATATATATTGATAAATGGTGGGCGTTAAACTAATAAATTCTTCATGAGTAATAATAAATGAGTAAACAAATGAAACTTTAGTAAGAGTTTTTTATAATACCTTCTAATGTGGATCATAATTTACTAAAGAAACTTTACGGGCAAATTCAAAACTTCTATATATCATCTTTTAACGTTGCTAGATTTGCCAGTATGTTTTTTACCAAATGAGTCAACTTACAACGCATATATATTGTGTAATCTCAAGTGTATGAGGTTTTTCTGGCCTTTTGTAACCTTGAAACGTTGATATCCGTTGTAAGATGTAACTTAGATAATCTTTTTTACATGAAATAAAAACTAAATAAATGAGTATCGTGAAGCAGAAGAAGCTGGCTCGCAACTAATCTAGCATTCTGTCGCTACACCTTCGATTGATCCGAACTGGCATCAATGCACTTGATGGAGCAGCTTATTTAAAACGTTATTACAACAGACAATCTAATTATATAAAATGTTCATCGAATGAAATAGAATATTAAATAAAATGTAAATCTAACCGCCAGTTTTTGAAACTTCCTCACTTAATCATTGGTAATATTTTTTAGGGGTTAAAACTGAAAATGGTCGTCCTTTCGAACGGGACCAAAACTCTAGCACAGAGTAAAAAAACGCAAAGTGTCTCGAATTATGAATTTACCGCAGGAAGTTTTCTAAAACTTTGCTTTTTGTTACGTTCCGAACCGGATGCAAAAACCGGATATTGATTGGTTTCTATAGTTGTAATTGGCATGAGTAACCTTTTAAAATAAAAGAAATATTTAAACCCGCTTTTCGGCAAAATACCCATCGCATTAAAAAGCTATGAAATTTTTTGAACAAATATTCTTTAGGAAATTTGTTCAAAAAACTTCTAGGAACGTGAACTGAGTCCATAAAATATTTGCGAAAAAGTTTTGAATAAACTTTAAAAAACGTTTTTTTCTAGTTACATTTTTACGTCACTAAATAACGTGCATGGTGGTACGTGTAAAGCAGACTATATTTATTAAGAAATCAATACAAGGCATTCAAAAAAGGAAATGAGTAAGGAGCCTTTTTATCTTAATAAACGTAGACTGGCTGCGATCGCTGCAATCGAATCATTCTGCTAAAGACTTTTTATCTCTGAGCTAACAAAACGATGTAATACAATTGGTGATCAAAATATACTAAACCAATTTTTTTTCGATCAGTTGTTATGCAAAGTAGTCCACTTTTGATAAATCTTCGTCTTTTTTTGGTGTATGAAAACGCGAATTTTTAAAATAATTTTGTTTGGGAATAGTTTTTTCAGATATTTTTAAACAGAACTGAAATACTATATAAATACCATGTAATTTGTAGCTTTTATTTGTAAGTTTAGGACAATTCGCATTCAGATGTTGTGTAGATAAATATTGTAAAGAATTTTTTAATTATCATTTTCAAAAAATCAGGCTACTAATTTTTTACCCTACTTTTTATATGGTTAGTTTCAAAAACCAAAATTACTAGTGACTAGTTCTAAATATTTGTTTTCAATTTCAAAAAGAGGAATTATTTGTCATATTAGAAAAATATGACAAATAATTCCTAATTTTAAACTTATTTTCACTATATAGATTAAAACTTTAGATAATCTGTATCAGATCCATAACATAGTTCATTTAACCCTCAGATTATTAAATTCCTGTTATTGTTTTTTTTTATCTCTGTGAAATTTTTCTAAAAAAATGACGCATTTGGTGTTATACACTATTCGAAAACCTTGGGAAAATTAGGAAATGTCAAAATCAATATGAAAGCTTTTTTGTTTGAGATTAGCTATGTCACTGTCAGTTTCATAAAGATTATTTAGCAAAAGATAAAAATTATTAACTTCTTAGTCAAAGCATTCTTTTCATGCACTAAATAGAAGAATGTTGCAACTTCTAATCGCTCGTTCTACTTGCGTGCTTAAAAGGAGCCATTTACTTGCATTTTCAACAAAAGATATTCATAAAAACATAACAAAATACAAGAAAGGTTTTTAATGTTATTTGTGCAGTTATTATTTTGTTAATTAGTATTTCATAATCATTTTGTGAATTATTTAAAGAAATACTGATGAGTCAAAAAATGCATGACCCTGTTTTTATTGCATTCATAAATTAAAGTTACTTCCACTGTCCCTATTAAACAACATAAATAATAAACACCACGGTTAATTAACCAACAACTGGGGTATTATTCTTTTAAGATTCGAAAACATCCCATTCAAAAATGTTTTTTTCGTGCGTCAACAGAAAGTAATAGCCAATGGGTTTAATCTTTTGAAGAATTTATTTTCTTTTCTTTTGATAATTGATAATAGTCCCACGTTTGATTAAGTTTGCCACGCCAACTGCACAAAAAGAGATTTTGGGGAACATTGGGAAAAAAATTTAGCCATTTTAAATTTGTATTATGTGACATTTAGAAAGAGAGAAAGGTAAGAAAAAAAGTAATAGTTTTGATTTATATATTTTAATTTCTATATCAAATTTATTTCAAAAATATTTTTATCGATCTTTGGAAATCATAATTAAAAAATTGCACTAAATTATGTTTCTCGGTATACTTACAATTCTCTATCATGTAAACATAGTATTAATTCAATCTAATTAACTTATTAAAATATAAATCTAGCAATATACAATACATTATGTGGTAAGACTAAGTTTTCAAACGACTGTATGGCTAGTTATGCATTTAGGCTGACAATAAATATTATTTAATAAAACTCTTTGTTCCCGCCAATAAAGCAAAAATGTGTTTAAATAGTCATATGTCAAGGCAAAAAATTTTTAAAAGTCTGGCGAAGCAATTAATACTATTTAAAAAGCTAAAAAAGTTGTTTGTAGATTAGGACCATTATGAGTGTGAGGGAGGGGATGTCTTGTAATTCTGTGTAGTAAAACGTTTGCGCGTAATATTTTTTCTTTTCATAACAGCAATCTTTTCCTTTAAATAGCGTCATCATAAATGACATATTCTCAACTTTAATAAAACTATTTCTTACACTTCCTTCTCTTCCTTCAATGGTTCTGTAACCTCGAAGTTTTCAACTTCAAATTTTCCAACGTCTGTTTAACGCCCCCCCCCCCTCACATATCCGCTATGACTGTAACTCGTCTTTTAACTCTTTCGTAGCCACCTCGTAATCAGACTCTTAACCTCATTTTAGTAAACCCTTCCCCCTCACCCTTTATGCTTTGATTTCTTGTGTTGGACGTTGGTGTCTTTGCATTTTGGCTCGTTTGAGTGTAAAATGTTAATGATTGATTTTGAGTGATGATATAGCTACATGTGAATGCAAATACTTGAAAACAGATATGTCAGTTATTTTACCCACTATTTTATCTCCACCAAATATATTTAAAAAAAAGTTATTATAATTTTTTATTGATTAATTTATTTCTAATAAAAATTTTGTTCATTATCGTATTTAGGTGATAGGGTTTTATCAGTGAATCATAAGTTGAAATGACCGACGTTTTATTACAATTTTGTTATAACAAAGTATAGTAATAATAATTATGCTGATTGATTTATCATGAATATTTTGTGCTTTAATCTGTTTTCACTACGTTACAAAAAGATTGTATGACGCGCTGAAAAAAGTTTTTCATTCTCGTGGCGAACTTTTAATTAAAAGTTTAAAAATTTTCATTTTATTTGCTTTTTCTTCAAACATACTCTTGAGGATTTTAGAAAAATGATTTTCAAAAATTTATATTTTAAATCTCGCGCATCTTGAAATAAATTGGTAGTTCCTAAAAATTTCATCATTAAAAAAAGATTACCTCAAAAAAATAAAAAGGTCATCAACAAAAGTATGAGTTATGCATAAAATTATACAACTTAAAACACTTTCCCACCTATGTCAAGTTTGTCCGTCAAGTTTTCTTGTCTCGTTGTGATATTGCAGGGGTATGGCATTTAATGGCTCAATTTCATTTCAACACCTCTTACAAATTTTTTTAAGAGAATATAATTCCCTGACGTTGGCTTTCCTTTTTTTTTTTTTTTTTTTTATATTTACCACATTTAACCCTGTTTTTTTTTTACCACATTTGATCCTTATTATAATCTTTTTACCACATTTGATCCTTATTATAATCTTTTGTATGTGAAGCATTTCACAAAAAAAGTTGGTTTCTGGTAAAAGGGGTAAGTTTAATCTAGGAGAAATCATATGGGGAAATCATATGGTTCACATAATATTATACTGCTATTAACTTTCTCCTGTATTCTGCAACATTTGGCGCAAATTTCTTTTAGAGAATGTTTACCTGTCATGTTTAAAGATTCGATAAAAAGCTTGTTTATGAATACTTTCAAAGCAATATATTTTTTTCCTACTATAATTAAGTTTTTAACTTTTTCAAAATTATTCACTTAATTTTTTACCCTACTTTTTATATGGTTAGTTTTTGCAGTGCAAATTAAATGTACACAGCCATAGATATACGTTTTACAGCATGCAATTTATTTAAAGCTATATGCATGTATTACAAAAAGCTGAAAGGAAATCATACCAGAATGGATTAAACCCACACACTAAACAAAATTGCTAAACCGTTCACTTTTTTTTTGTTTACTCATAACCCAGTTCACACTTTGTATTATAAGGTAAATAAAATATTTTAGACGAAAAAATTAAGAAACTTAATAGATGAAGTTCCATATGTATTTCCAAACAACATAATCCAAGTAAAAACGCTACGTAAGAAACTGAACAGACCGTCCCTCAATATTTGTTTTAGCATTTCTAAAACTGCATAGTTTACATTTAAAGAATGATGTTTAAACGGATTCATATCTGAGACACAATTTTTAATTTTAATATCTTAAATTAAAGTTCACATAGGCCTTCGTTGATGCTATAAACGTCATTGTTGATCTGATAAGCAGAAAAAAATATTTATCGTTCCATATCTTTTTATCAACAAAATAAAAACTTAGATATTTCATTATGCATTGAAGGATAGCTCCATTCTAAAGATTTAGTGGTATAACTGCTCACATAATGGTTTCTTTATGTTAGAATATTGAAAATTAGTTCTTCCTCTTTAACTCTTCGTTCAAAACCTCTTTTCTTTTTAAAACTCTCTTAAGAAATCTCCAAAAATTCTGCTAGACACTAAATAATCTCAGGAAACCCGCTTCATTTTCTCAGCTCTTCTTTGTGTTCTCAGGTACTTCTTAAATCGAGTGTTGTTGTAGTATAGACAATGAACTTTATTTTCGAATTCATTTTTTGTTTTTTGTTTCGATCTTTAAATAACGGTTCTCCTAAACAAGCTTCGCGAGTTATCTTTTTATAAACGTTTGTCTCTGGTCTCAACTTGTTTGTTAAATCAAAGAATAGTTAGAGATTTATCATCCTACAAATTGAGTTATTATCATTTTATTGTTGTACATGCAATTAGTTTCTAATCGTTATTGTCAAAACAGTTTTAAACTTTAATTGTATGACTTTTATTTTTCATGCAACTGTACGTGTGCGTCCTCTTAGTGTTTCAGCTGTCTTGCACTTTTCTTCGCTCGAATAAGTAATATATTTGAGTAGAGTAAATTAAACATTACAATTTTTCATTTCTTTCGTTTTTCCTCCTCATAATGTACATTCCATTTATGGTAGTAAAATATTAAGTTGTTAACAAAGATCCAGCAGTCATCTGCTGTAATAGGAAAATTTAGCTGCATAAATGGTCTATTCGAATACATAAATTTGTCTACGTCTTTTTCAATTAAACTAATTTTTTCCGTCTTTCCAATCCAATGAAATGACAAATTGTAAATCCAATGAAATGATAATTTCCAATAAAACGATATATAATAGTATAAAATAAAATCATTGAGTTTCAAGATATTGATTTTAACAATATATTTTTGTTGTTTTTTTCAAATTTCTTAATGTAAAACATTCTGATATACCTGAACTCTCAATTGCTTGTTTAAAGCTGATTTTATCATTAGATATTGGGCTAAACTGATAAAAAAAACTTCTTGCATCTAAGGTTGTTCTTACTTTTTAGAAAGCGAACCTTAAGACTTTCACGAACGTCATTCAACTTTACATTAATCTTGTTAAAAGCAATCCCATTAGCATTAAGAACACGATAGTCAAACGTATTATATGTAATTTAAAATTTGATCACTAAATGGTCTTTGCAAACAAGCATTTGCTGCTCATCTTTTTACAACTCCTCTTTTTCTGCTGTATACCGACTTTCAATAATTTTTAGAAAAAAATTTCCGCTCTGTATCATGATTTGTAGCAAAAAATGTCCCCTCTTAATTATGACAAGTATCGTTTAAAAAATTTATCAAAATTGCAAGAACCCATTTTTTAAAATTCTTTTTCGAAACGTAGTAAACGTATCATTAAAAAACTTTACATTACAAAAATTTTATTGACCATTGATTCTGGGCTCCTTGTTGCGACTGCTCTGCGACTGTATGAAAATGATATATTTGTAAATAATATGATAAATTTGCAAAGTAATATGATAAATTTGCAAAGTAATGTAAAATTTTCTGGTGTGATTGAGATCTCACTGAAAAATATATTCAGACGAAAAAAAAATGTAAGTTAGATTTTTTAAATTTCCTTTTGAATCCTTTAAACGCATTTCCAGCGCCAGTGTTTGTACCCCCTGCCACCTTACATAGAATGGAGGAAGAAAAAGTACCCTCCTGTTTTAAAATCTCAAAACGTGATGCTCATAAAAAATTCCGCTCGGAATTTTTTTATTTGATAAAATAATCCGCACGGAATATTGTTATTTAATAAAATATTAAATAAATTATCAACCTATAAACTTATGATTTATATTTTTATTCATTACAAAATGATTTTCCTTTCGCATAAATCGGCTGGTAATAAGGTAGAATCGAAGTAGAATTTTTAGTTAAAGAGGAATGGAAATTTCTTTTAATATAATTTTGGTAATAGAAATGAAAATAAAAACACTGATATCATTTCCGTTCAGCTTTAGTGCATGTATAAAATAAGGATCTTAAAAAAACACCTTAAAATGCACTTGAGGTTGTTCCAGAAAAACACTTTACAATCCACTTTAGATTGTTTCAGAAAATAGGTCGTTAAAGGTATCTAATCACACGAAATTTAGTTCTTAAAATGTTTTAGAAAGCTCAAATTTCAAAAGTTGGTAAACTTTGTTGGTATTTTAACTCAAGTACATCAAACCAAAATATCAATTTCCCATTTATGAATTTTCCTACATGGAAGAAAGTCTCTGTGATAACAACAAAGTTTTCTTTCTAGAGCCTTTGTATATTATATTCCACCTTCCCTTACATCTTACTTAAATGAACAATAAAAGGTGCTACGACATAGCAGCAGCAAGTTTTGGCTGAATATTTTCGTAAAACCAAAATAAAATGACTTTAGTCTACCTCAGCATAATCACAATATCATATCAAAATTATCATATTATCAGATTAACATTCCATGTGTTATTGTGATTTTAAAATGCATATTTTTCTTTAATAAATTGATAAGCAGTTTTGGTTCTTTTGCATTTATAGCTGACTAATTCATACTACTTTTAGAGTTTCCATTTATGTATTACTATATTTAATTTATTATTAAGTTATTTTTTACTTAGTATTCTATAAGACTGAGACTGTCTACGTCTACATCGGAAGTTTTTTGCTTTTTTCATTTAACGTAATATATGCCGATGTTAATATGTCGAAATTTAAAGGCTTTATTCTCTTAAATTTTCATTTGGTGATAATTTTATATTATATACTTGTATATTATAATTTATTATCTATTTTTTGATCATCAACTTTCACTTACATTTTAAATCAGCAAGAGTTGATTTATTTACTTTTTTCATTCCTTTAAATTCATGTTTTATCATCAGACGTCTTCCAGTTTTGTTGAGTGAAAAGCAAAATATTACACCAAGAGGGTGTTTCCCACTAAATATTTAGTTTTTTGTGTAATATAAATTCCGAGAAAAGTTACTTTAGTTATACTTTTGCATTAAATATCCTATAAAACTTTCATTTTTTGTTTAGATTAAAAAAATAATAGAAATAAGGAATGTGTTATAAAATTTTAACGCTTTGCTAAAACTTCTTGTCCCACAAGCAAGTTAATATGTGTTCTAAGGTTTACCCAAATTAATGTGCGTACTAAGGTTTACCTACAAATTTCTGATAACAAATGATCAAAAACAAAATAAAAATGAAAGCTAGGTCAAAACTATTTGCGTTATGCTGTTATTGCACGTGAGAGTTCGTCGAACATTTGAATATTTTCAAAAAACTTGTTTTCATCCAAGAGAATATCGACTTTGTTTACGCCCGAGAGAATATCGACTTTGTTTACGTCAAAGAGAATATTGACTTCATTAATCTCTAATTTGTCAGTATTAGTTTGAAAAACAAAATAAGTAATTGTAATGTAAAAATAAGTAATAATAAAATGTTTTAAACTTTATAATCAAATTTATCAAGCTTTTAGAAACCAGTCAAATGCTTAATTAAGTTTTGAGAGTTCAAAAAGTTTAAATAATTAATAGTCAAATAGTTCAAATTTATTCGAGTTTTTCAAATTTATCAAGTTTCAAACTCGAACTCACAAGTCCCTTGTTGTCTAAGAAGTATTTCGGAATATATATGGCGGAAAACCTACCTGTTTTTAGTCATAGATACAAAAATTCATACATTTCTGTGATAAAACACTTCAAGAGACCAGTGCAACTATTAACGCTAATATATTTCAAATTGTAAGAGGAATGGGGAGTAGGTAGACGAAAGGATATATTCTTTTTGGTTCATTTTCCCTAAAAATATTTTATTTGACAGCTAAATAAGTAAATTACAGTAACTTTATAAGAATTAAAAGAAAAGTGATATGAGTCTTTTTAAACAGTCTTTTTAAACAATAACCGAGTATTTACATAGTTTAAAATAATAAAACTATAAAACCGAATAATTACAAAAGATACCACGCATACCTAATGTTATTTCGTTTCAACTCTTTAAAATATTGCTCAGAATTCTTATCTGATTAAAACTGTAAAACCTAACTTTTGTAACAAGTTTTAAAAAACTAATTTTTGTACGAACATAAACTTTACACACTAAAAGCTTTGCTATTTTAAATTATTAACGAATTCTATTTTAATATACTTCAGAAATTTTATTTTAAAAGTTTATCTTAAAAGATTGATAGAGAAGATATGATTGATATAGAAGATTGATATGTAAAAATCAAACGCCGCATAATTTCAACAATTTTAAATTTTTAGAGGAATGAAATTCTTAACAATTGGAATCGGGGATTTGAGATGTAATTCTAGTGTAAAATAGTAAACTACACGGTCTATGTATCAAATATGTTCTTTTTTTTTGTTTATCTGATTTAACCAAGAAAATAAGGGCTTTAGTTGGCTATGAATAATTTTGCCTAACAGGTAGTGGTCTGATACTTAATATTGCAGGAACCTCTCTATTTAGGTTTTATCTGCACCAATCAAATTTGATGAAACAACAGGGTTTATTAAGAACTCCAGGCTTTTTTTCCGTCATTGGTATTAATAAGGTCAGGTTTTGGAATATCAAATAATAAGCCAAAGTATTCGCTGAAATGAACCTGTATATACCGTTTTCTGTCAGTTACAGTTTTCCTATTTTCTTGACCATGACCTTGCTTATTTTGTTAAGTTAATGACACATCTAAAAGGCACTCATTAGAGCGTATTTAGGAATGTAATTATTTATTCGATGAAAGGTAGTACACTTATCAATCTACTTGATTTTTGCTTTTCATGGAGAACTGTAACTCTTTGAGCATTGATTTATACACTTGACGGCAATAAACTTTCTATCTGCCTATTAATAAAGGCTAACTCATCTTTGGTTAAACATTAATTTCTTTAATGAATCACACTCTAATGGGTCTTAAATATCGCACAGAATTAGGACGAAAAAATTTGACAAAATATTTCTTTAC